>NC_092055.1:42969321-43269321 GCF_003086295.3 Arachis hypogaea
ATCCGTAGTCCAGGTTATGTCCCGTCAAAATATGCCCAAAAACCATGTTTTCATACAAAACCACAAGGTGCCATTTTCAAAACAAACCATTTTCAACTCTTTTCAAAATTAACCAAAACATGCCAATTTTGCCTTTTTCTAAATCAATCAAAATGTACCAAAATCAACATCAAGCCATCCTAAACTCACACATTGACACTTTACCAAAATTCCCAAAACCACCGTCCAACCATTTTAACACTTCTCAATCAAATGGGTACAGGGCAAACACAATATCATATCACACATCCTTCCTCATCCCAATTTCCAATAATACCATTTCCAAATCAAACATTATTATACATAATCATCATCATACTCACCATCAACATGGTACCACCCACCAATTCAACCTCAATCATTCATCAAGCATATATCACAACATGCAGTTTCTCATATATCACACAATCAAGGCATCAATATTCATAATCACAGATATGATCACATCATATATCTCAACCATTCAACAACATCATCAATTCAATGCCTATCTTAGGGTCTCTAGCCTAAGTATTTCCTACCACATTACATATTAGATACGAGAAACCGAGACCATACCTTAGCCGATTTCCCAAGCTCAACCGGAGTACTTCCAAATCACTTTTCCTCAAGCTCTCAAGGTCTCAACACCTCCAAGAACATATTTTATCACACAAAACTCCCTTTTCAAGCTTTCCAAAATCACCAATCAAGCTCCAATATTCACATATACACAACGTAAGCCACAATCATCATACCCATACACAACATCTCAATACCCAATCATCATAGAACAACAAATTACACTAGGGTTGAGAATTTTACCACACCCAAGGTCCAAAGAGATAAGATTAACCTTCTCCTTCAAGAGAGTTGGGTCCTATAACATCAAAGAGCCCAAAATCTTAACATTTCACCCATGAAACTCAAAAACAAGAGCTGGAATTTCGAAGAGCAAAACATAGCTTACCTCAAGATTAGTTGTATGGGTTTTGTAGAGCTCTCCGCGATGAACGCGTGGCCGTAAACGGTGCGGCAATCGGAGCTCTAGATCAAAAGTTATGGTGGTTTGAAGATCAAGTGAGAGATAGAGAAGTTTGAGAGAGTGTTCTTCCCCTCCCTCACTCCATTTCAGCGTGTGTGTAACAAATGAGGAGAGAGAGTGCTGAAAACTAGGGTTTGGTTTAGTTTAGTTGGGCCAAGGGCCCACTTTAGGTCCAGTTGGACCGGTTTGGCCCGTTCGGTCCAATCTTGGTCCGATTTCTATAAAATTGGTACCGAATTTCTCGTCTCAATCTCCTCTATCATATTAAGCCATAAAAATTACATTCTTGGCTTTCTAGAATAAATTCTCATTTATGGGTTAATTAGCCATTAATTATTTAAATTTTTATTTAGTAGTTAATATAAAAAAAAAAAAAAAAAAAAAAAGGGAAATATATATAGAGAGGGAACTTCGTAACCCGCCAGCCGCTAGCCCGCAGTTAGGTGGACGGGTGAGTTCTAGGCGCCTCATTAGGCGGGGCGGGGTGGGCATCCCGCCAAGACGGGCTTCTAGCAGGGCGGGGGGGCTTCCCCGCTTGCCACCCCTATATATAACAGAAGAGATCACATTCCATATTATATTCCCATCCCATTGTAAAACATTGATGATTAACATTTTTTGAGTAAACTGACAATTAGTTTCTAGAATTTTGCGTTCGACAATTTAGTCTCTAAAAAAAATGACAATTAATCTTTCGGGAAGAAAATGTGGACATGTTATAACCTTTTATTAGTTCCTAATGTAAAGACTAACGGCTCTTCTGATGTGTACTATTAACGTGAATGAGGTATCCATTAAATGTCACATTGGATTTATTAAAAATGATGAGGGACAAATTGGTCCTTCAATGTTATTTGATTTTAACATGTTCAAACTCTAACTGTGAGAATCTCAATTATCATCCTAAAACTCTGCTACATAATCCTAACACACCGATAATAATAGCACTGAAAGCACAAGAAGCAAGAGATGCCAAGAAAAGGAATAAGGGAGCGGATGGAATTATAGGGGCAACTTAATATACAAAGAGAGTCTAGCAATAAAATTGCTCCATGTATAACTGTCAGCTATATGTAACATATAAAGCCTGGAACAGTAGAAAATCAAATAGGTTGTTCTTAAAGTACCCAAATTATAGGGTAATTGCTATTCAATTTATTTTTAGTTAGATATTCATTGAATTGAAATTCAATATAATCATTCATGGAATTTCTTTTTCTATTACAGGATAATTGCTAATATCAGGCTCTCTTCATTAGCAACTTCTTCCTTTGAGAATGTTACTATCTGTAGTCTTTCTTTTCATCTCTCTTACATGATCCTCTTGATATCAGTTTAATTCTCCAAAATCAGGAGGTGGGGGCTTGTACAGCTCATCTTCAATGCTCTCATAACAATCATCATCAGTGTTATAATTAGAAATAGAAGATTATCAGCTCATCACAGCCTATAGCATCTTTACCACTAAGAATATGATGCTCAAAATATATATAGAACTCTCACACTCCTTATTTTTGCATTTTGTGCTCCTTAAAGCATTGATTCTCAGTCTCCAAAATAGGATGCAAACCGACTTCTAATTAGTAGCATTCAGATCAACTACATCATTGCTTTGTAAGCATCGTATCCCAAGTTCTTGAACAATTCCTTCAGTCATAGAAGTTGATAAGGTCCAGATCCATCTTTGGAAACCTCTCAACTAACCCATCTCGGTAACTCAATTTTTTCCGTTTGTTTCTCACAAATTTTCTCCCATGGTTTGAACATAGGAACAACAAATTCCTCTATCTGCTATGTAGAAACACAATTATTGTTTGAATATATTGGGACAATAGTTAACTAAAGATCAAGAACATGTTGTATTTTTTTTATTATGACAAATAATACCAAAGGTGATACTAGTGTTTATGCTAATCACTACTTTCAGCAATCATAAACAAATAAGCAGAAGCCCCAAAAAGATACAAGAAATGCATAAAAAATAATGCGACAAAATGTGTCATACTCAATAAAATAAGTTGAAAACTATGCTTTGCAGAAGATTAAACGATTTGTTTAAAACACTGGGACCACTATGAAAGAAACAGACAGGGATACAATAATTGACAAAAGCATTAACATTTTTTACCTGAGTGGAGAATGTCTCCACTAATACTGGTTTTCTTGACGACGTCTTCTTCCTTGTTGGTACTTGAAGGAAGAATCGTTATTTTTGTTACTGCACTGAGCCAAGACTCTTTTACTTCAATTTCTCCCCTTAAAGTTAATGGATAAAAACAAAGGGTAATTGGAGAGATTAAGAGCCAAAATGAAACAAATATATAGAAGGGAAATTTGGAAACGACGTTGTCCAACTGCAGATGTGGCAAAAAACAAACACGACAATTCACGTCAAAGAACGGAACAGCAAAACAACTCCTTTTCATTTCTCTCTAATGGACCGACGGAAGAATGTAACGTGGAACAGCAAAACAACTCCTTTTCATTTCTCTCTAATGGACCGATGGAAGAATGTAACGTGTCCAACGTCTACTTTCCTAGGAGATGTAATTGTCACTTTTTTTTTAGAGACTAAATTGTTGAAATGCAAAATCTTGAACGACCTAATTATTATTTGATGCACTTTTTTTTATTTTCTATTTAAACTAATGCTATCCAACTTTTCACCTTTTTACCCTAAAAAATTTAATCTTTTTTCTCATTTATATTCCACCCATAAAAAGCTAAACCCTCGTTAAAAAAAATTCGTATCCAATTCCTCGGGATGGAATATGAAAAAATAAAAAAAGAGTAAGATAGATAATCTCAATCCAATAATAACCACCTTATGGATGGAAGATAAATACACGAACACACAATATTATATATTTTTACCTTCCATTAAATCTAGGAAAGACTTTCATTAAGCTAATCAGTACATGGAATAATTATTATACAGCTAGAACTTTCAAATATACACTTAACTAATCAGCATAGTGAATTAAGGATTACATATATATGCCTTAAATTAAAAAGCTTATACCCCATCACCCGCTTAAAATCTTCAAGGCATGGAGCAGCTACTTGACCAAGTTTTTTTCTTTTAATACTTTTAACTATATATCATATATTATAGCTACCATGATTCCACCTAGACTGACTTAGGGAGCATAGCAATTTACAACCTCCTTTAGGCTGCTTAGCTGACCAAATTTATGACTGAAATTGGGCGGCCTCCTTCTCGAATTTCGGCGGCGAAGTGGTGGTCTGATGGGAGCCCAGATATCTGCACCATTGCTCTCAGCAACTCCAATTGTTAGTGAGACAGGAACAAGGCATAACCCTCTGCTCCTCAGGCTGCATGGCTCCAGACCCTAAAGAAGAAATCACAAATTCTGTTATAACATATTTGATGCCGGAATCGTTCGTTGTATGTGTGACTGACCAAGTGTTCGTGTTTGCTTACCGGATCCTTGGTTGCGGCCGAACTCTCAAGGTACGGGGCACTAAGAAGCTGTTTAAAAGGAAGAAAATTTATTTGCATAAGATCACAATTCACAAGTCATGTTCCAGTTTGCAACGGAATTGTGTCGGAAATGTCACTAGATATGACATGCAATGGTCACAGATTCACTGAAAATGAAAAATATCTTGGCTGAATGCTGAAACATGTTTTTGAAGTATGTGATCAAGAAATTTACATCAGAAACACTTCACAGCTTAATTTAGGTGTTAATAATGTATGGCATGCATGTATGTTGTGCATGAAATAATTGCCAAGATACACAGAACAATTTAGAAAGAATGTCCAAACCTTAACTTGTCTATGAAGGAAACCTATGTATTGCATTGCTTCCTCTAAGACAGAAGATGTATCTGTCTGCAGTGAAAATTATGGATACCTTTAGACTCATAGAAACTTAGAACAATTGAATTTGTTGAAAACTTTAACAGGCATAATAAATGAAAAAAAATACTATTGCATTACTATTATTATTATTATTATTCTTGCATTACAAGGCAAATAAATAAGCATAATAAGCCTAATAAATATGCTACATAAAACATCAATGAAGCTTCAAACATGTATACCTTGCCATATGGTGAAACAAGCTGCTGCAATGCAACGATTCGTTCACTAAGCTTCTCCTTCCTCTCCTATTCACAGAAACAATAGGAAATATAAAAAGGAAGTTCGGTATCATCGACAAAAATCATAGATATATCACTACTTTAAACATCAAGGAATGAAATTGTTCAATGCATTTCTAATTTTCATACACTATGACCATTGTGGCTTCCCATTGAAAACTTCAAAATGTAAATTAAAGCTTGGATATTGTAAAGAGCAACAGAGAATAATACAATGATGCCAAGAGCTAAGAATAATAAAAGGATTAAAAAGAGAGAAAGAAAGAAACCTTTGCGGTGATTGATAAATCATTAGCCTTTTGCCTTTTAGATTCAATAGAAGTATAACTGCTTTGGTCAACAGAACATGGGCTCCTTTTGTGTCCCATCATCTTTCTAACATCTACCCCCTCTTCTCTCTGGTGGCATAATAATAATTTTGTATCAGAATCAATCACCATTGAAGAAATTGAAGACAAAAATTAAGTATAAAAGGAACTATCAAATGCACATTGAGTTGCCCTGAAATATGTATAACACTACTTTTGGTTAGAAACAACTATGCAATTCTACTTGAACTCATAAATTAAGGAAATGATTTAAAAGAAATTAATAAATCAATATTAGCACAAATTAGATAACTCGTGCTCCCGTTCCCTTTTATTCGTCGCTATCCTTTTTGAATTCGGTAATTGGTATCCCACTATCCCCTAGCCAAAAGTGAACTTAAGGATCCAAGCATAATCCATGTCAATTGGTAGTATTGAAAGGATTAATTGGAATTCAGCCCTAGACACTTCCACCATGAGCATGTTTTTACTCGTAAATTTAAAAATATATGCAAAATAATTCACTAAATCTTTCCAAATGTGCAAATCAACCATGTTAATATATTTTTTCATCAATTGTTAACAAAAATAACATATATTTAATCAAATCTAGGATTTCAAAGTTTCACATATAGAAAACACATGGGCCAATTAGACATAACCAAAGCTCAAGGGAACACTTATTTTAGCTAAAATATACATGTAGAAAAATTCAAAAATTATTTTGCACATTTAAAAGAGATGAAAGTGGAAAAAGCATGAAGTGCATCTCATGACTTTAAAAAGAAACAGGGTGAAATTAATGCTATAACATAATTGAAGTTTATCATTCTTCTCCAATGGAATTCCCTTCAATAGTTTATTTGAACTTTTATTCAAATCCAGCATAGCATGCATGCAATAATAATAATAATAATAATAATAATAATAATAAGATCAAAGTCTCATATCTAAAAATATATCATAAAAACATGCAATGTTTTTTGGTCAGAATAACCCTCATTCCTCCCACTTTTCAAAGACAAACAATGTCATAATCGGTGCCCCCCTTTTTCTTTTTCTTTCTTTTCTTTTCTTTGCCGTTTCTTTTCAATAATAATAATAATAAAGCATTCATTAAATAGTTGATAAACTTGGAAACATTAGCAGGCAACAGCTACACCATACCCAAAAAATCAAAGTGGCCCCCATTGTCATGATGCTATAGAGAGTACTATAAGGCAACATGAACAGCCAAAGAAAAAATGAAGCAGCCATGCATTCAATTCAAACCACACATGAAAAAACTCTTTTGAAAAGGGCCAAAGGGTCATCACACATCACCCAATTCACTATCACAAACATTGATCCACATAATTCAACGGCTCAGAAAACTACTCACAGCTTGCAATGAAGTTTGTCAAAGATCATAATAATTAATAATTGTAGTCACCATACCAAAAAAGTTTATTATTATTGTTTATTTATATTTTAATTTTTTTTTTAACTTTGTGTCGTTGCCAAGAAGAAGCTCAAATGTCAAAAACAGTATATGGTGGACCCACAATTTGTGATCTTTGACAAAAGAACTTTTTTATTTTTTGTTTTTTGATATTCTTGACAAAAGAACATTTGTGTATACTATTTTCCACTGTCACACACGTATACATTGCACAGACACATTACACAAATTAATGTGAACAAGTGAATCTAATGTTTGCGTATAAAATCATCCCAACTACTTTGTTTACTAATGTTAAAATGATACTATATCTTCAATTGACACATGAGCAATTAAAATAAATCACACAATAAGACAAGGAGTATTCCAGAGAGAGAAAGCTCAGAGTTTGCGTTTAGCTTTGGTGTTTGGGGGTGCAAAAATTAAAAAATAAAATAAATAAATAAATAAATATAAAACCCAACCACTCATTTATTGCATGTGTACTTAGGAAAGAGAACAATTCTGATCATACATTCTTGAGTGATTCAAGTAGCTAGAACGATGAGTATTTAGATTTTAGAACCTTAAAAACAAAACACTCCAACATTGATTTTTGAACATAAAAATTTCTCAATATTTCCTAGAACAATAATGAGAAGCCCCACTTATTAACATGGTCTTTATCATGAAACAAAAGATAACAATAAAAATGCAAAAATAAAATAATAATAATAATATAAAATAATTTTATATTTGAAATGAAATTAAGAGTAAGAGCTTACTGGAAACATAGAATCAGCATTGCAGAAGGAGCTGGCTATCATCTATGTATGTATGACTTTGAAAGAAAGAGCTTTCAGCAGAAAAATGGTTGCTTAAGAAGCCCAAAAAAAAAAAAGAACAAAGCCTTTGATTCTATTTCTTTTGTGAGTGATATGGCTTCAAATGCTTTGGCGGGTATCTTTAAAAGCTTGTAAAGCTTCAAACTTTAAGCAGTGTCCGTGATCAGTACTTCATTTCTAAGACTTTTGCACAAAAATTCCAAAAGCTAGAACAGAGGAAAAGAAAAATGTCACATTTACCATGTATCTATGTCTTCTAGCATAGGGGTAATATGGTAATAACAAATAAAGTAACACACAGTTAGCAACACTATGCTAAGAGAAGCTCTTAAATGGAAGAAAAGAAGAGAGTGATTACTGATTAGAAGAATAAGAAGATACAAAGAGTTTGTTGAAAGGAATGGAGTAAGGAAGAAGAGGAAGAGAGTAAGAACATGTCAAAGCGTGTGTCTTTATAAAGCTAAAATTGAAAGAAAATAAAATACTGATAAATAGTTACGTAAGATTATTATATTTTATATTGTCATAAATATACTTGTGACAGCTAATATCCAACCATGAGAGATAATACGTTTTTGTTTTTCGGTTTTTTTTTTTCCTTTGTTAAATTTTTTTTTTCTGGGCTAGAATTCAGCACTTGTTATCTGCTTGAAAATACTCTTTGTAGGTGTTTTTTTTTTCGGGACTTTACTCTTTGTAGTTTGTATGTATATCATTAACTAGTGTCTCTTACAAAATGCTTTTATTAAAATTAAAATTATTTATACTAAAAATATTCACAAGTTCTTTTTTTTATTATAAATACTTTATAAAAAGCAAATGCTAATATTCTTAAAGTAAAGTAAGAAGTCTAATACTTTTTAGAAAATAATTTATTATTAACACAATAAATAACGTATTAAATTATAGGTTTTAATCTTTTTTTTTTAAATATATATAGCTCATTTAAAAAATTTATCAAAAAACTATTAACTTAATTAGCAAGATATTCATTTAAATACTAACCATTTATACAAAATAAAATAAAATAAAAGATTAAGATTTGTCTATAGAAGTATTTAAAAATGAACCTTGTAAAAATATTAAAATTTTCATATTTTTTAATAAAATTCATTTAAATATCTTAACAATATTTCTTAAGACTCTAAAAATATAACTATTAATTTTGGAACTTTTTTAGGAGCAATTATTCAAAATATTAAATTAAATTTTTTATAGAAAATATAAAATTTTGATATTAATTCTGTCTTTTTGGCTGCAAAGGAGAGTTTTTATCCTTAAAAAAATTCACAAACATTATTTTCTCGAAACAAGATTAAATTAACTTTGTCCACATCAGAAATCCCTCTCATTTTTGAGAAGACAAATATTTGTGACATAAACACGAGTATTCATTTATGAAACCCACTGTTATAACATAGTTTAACCTATGTTGAGTGGGGTATGCTCTAAATCTTTATGAAACCCACTGTTATAACATAGCTCATTAATATGTATATAAATAAAATGAAATAAAAGACATTCTTGTATAAGAAACTCTTATTGTATAGATTAATTTTGGTTACTAAACAATTTTGAGAGAAGAAAAAAGAGAGAAAAAAAATTTAGACAAAAGAAAAAATAGATGAAAAATATGGTGGGAAAAAAATAGCAAAAAAAAAAGGGAATTTCTCATCAAATAAAGCAAATTCAATAAAAGAAAACATTATTTAATTTGTTTGTCAAAAGAGTATATGGAAATTTTTATGTGAAAAATGTGAATTTAACATTGTTTTCTTTTCTTTTAAATTTGAGGGAGAAGTTAGATTAGATGTATATACCTACAAATTATTTTTCAATGAATTAATCTTTGAAGCCCTCACTTTTGGTTTGAAAGAGACACAGGTTTTCTACTTTTCTTTTTATAATAATATTATTGTAAGGATAATAAATTGTCCTAATCATGATGAGTAATATTGGAATGCGTACGTTTGTTTGGTTCATCTTACATTCATAGTCTAACAAAAAATCGTGTCCATTTGTCCATTTAGTGTGTGTTTGGATTACAGTTTACAAACTGGAGTTTGCATAAAATTAATTTTGCAAACTTGATTTTGATCAAAAGTAAGTTTGTGTTAAAGTGATTTATGTTTGGTAATTTTTGTATCAAAATGGATTATAGTAAAATAAATGTTGTTTGGCTTATACCATTCAAAAGCACTTTTAGATAAAAAATTACTAAAATGTACATCAACTTAAATTTTTTTTATATTATCCTATTATTTTATTTAGATATTTAAATAGATTTTATTAATTAATTTTATAATAAAATTAATATTCACTTACTAAAATAAAAATCACATATAAAAATAGATAAAATATATTTTTAAATAAAAATAAAAAAATATAAATTTTATATATATATATATATATATATATATTTAATTAAATATGTTACCTTTTTTAAGTATTAAATGTTACTTTAGTATTTTTTTACATCGTACTCTTATTCTAATATTCTCAATAATCTTATTTTTAATATTAATTTGGAATCTAACGTTTATGATTTTATTATTATCTATGATTAATTTTTATTTAATTTATCTTTTTTAATGGAATCATAATCTATATTATAAAAAATTACACTAAAACATAATATACGAGAATTACAATTATAAAAGAGAGTACTAAAAATAATAAAAATAAATAAATATTTACTTTATAGTGATTGAAATAAATCTAAAAGTTCTTGATGATCTTTTTATATAATATATTTTTAGTATTTTTAGTACTCTTTTTTTAGTATGTTATAATTTTTTATTATTATTATTATTTACAGTTAATTTTTTTATTTAATTTACTTTACCTAATAGAATCAATAAATTATATTATAAAAAGATAATAACAAACATAATTCACAAAAATCACAATTATAAAAATGTATAATGTCAAACAACAGTTGAAAAAATATAAATAATAAATAAAAAAAATAAAACTCATATAAATAGAAATAACAAGAATTTTATAAATAATACAATAATATATATAAAGGATAAAGTTGGTAAAAGATAAATAAATGGTTAGTATCTATGGCTAAAAGCTCGTTAAGAAAACGCAGAAGTTAAAAATAGTTGCTTCTTGTAAACGTGGTTTTGGCAGCAAAATCACTTCTGCGTTCATGAGAAAAAAATTTACCAAACCAAAAGTTGAAGCTTTCAAGAAATTTAAACGTGCTTCTTCCCTTCCAACGAGTTTCCCAAACACATCCTTAGTCATTTAGACAAACTCATATGATCATAATATTTACAAAAAGATATTCAAACTAACATCATAGAATTAAACAATGAGTCTTGTTACACATTCAAATATTTTTGACAATTAAAACTAATTAAATTAATCTAAATCTAACTAAAACTAATTTTATTAATAAAAATGTATTTACACGCTCTAATTTTTTAGCCTTTTTTACATTATTCTTTATATCTTTTTCTCGTTTTTCTTTTTTTTTTTTTTTGTTCTTTTTCACATTCTTTCTTCTTTTCACGTGTTTCTTTCATATTAGATAAAAACTCAGGTGAAGTCGACTTCACATGAAGTTGATATTTGAGAGTCGTTAGATAAAAATTTAGTCAAATCAGTCAAATCATCTAACGACTTTCAGATATCAACTTCACGTGAAGTCGACTGCACTTGAATTTCCACCTTCACATTATCATTCTTTTATTGCTGTTATTATTATTGCACTTTTTTTTTTCTCTTCTTTCTTCCCTTCCTATTAATTATACAGCATTATGTATTTTTTTATTTGATTTTTTTCTTGTTTTTATTCTTGTTAAAAGAATAAACAAAAGAATCATGAAAAAGTAAAATAAAAAGAAGATGAATAGAAAAAGAAAAAAATATGATAATGATGGAGAAGAAGAAAGAGAAGGGGTTTTGAATTATGAAGAATTTATCAGAAAATAACACCGAAATTTTTTAATTACATAGAAATTTCTCAATTTTGATATCGAAATTTTTTAACCGTGATACAAATTCTTGTTAAGACAGTGAAACAAGAATTATAAGCAACATATTGATGACTTTTCTGGATTTAAAATTTACATGCATGTGTTTTTGTGATTGATTGTGTCTTGTTTATGTGCTTGTTCTAACTAAGTTTGTTTGTGTGTCATCATCATTAAGTAATTTCGGTGCATTCTGGATTTAAATAAGGTGCACTTAGTCCGTGTTTATTCTGAACTAAGTTTATTTTTGTGTCATCATTATTAAGTAATTTTGGTGCATTCTAAATTTAAATAGGGTGCACTTAGTCTCATTGACTTGGATTTAGTATATTAGTTCACAAAAGATAGTTGTAGTACTTCTAATGACATTTAAACCATATTAATAATTTTTTTGGATTTAAAATTTATATGCATGTATTTTTATGAATGATTGAATCTAGTTTGTATACTTATTTTAAACTGAGTTTGCTTGTATGTCGTCATGATTAAATAATTTCGATGTATTTTGAATTTAAATATGGTGCACTTGGTCTGTGCTTGTTTTGAACTGAGTTTGTTTGTATGTCGTCATTACTAAATAATTTTGGGACATTCTGAAATTAAATAAGATGCACTTGATCTCATTGACTTGGATTCGGTGTAATTCGTTCATGCAAGATAATTGTAGTACTTCTGAAATCATTTAAGCTATATTGATAACTTTTCTAGAATTAAAATTTATATGCATATATTTTTGTGGATTGTTGATTCTAGTTTGTGTGTTTGTCTTGAACTGAGTTTGCTTGTATGTCATTATCATTAAGTAAGTTCGGTGCATTCTGAAATAAGGTAAATTTGGTCTGTATTTATTTTGAACTGAGTTTGTTTGTGTGTCATCATTATTAAGTAATTTCGGTGCATTCTGAATTTGAACTGACGATGATGACAATAACAAAACAATGATGATAATAATAATGATGATGACGATGATGATGATGGAAGAGAAGGAGAAAGAGAAAAAAGAAGGAGATTGAAAAAATTCAAATGAGAAAAGAAAGAGGAGGAGGAGATGGAGGTGGTGGTGTGGTAATGGTGACGACGACGAAAACGAAAGAGAAACATAAAAAAAACGGAAGAGGAGAAGGAGGTGATGATGGTGGTAATGAAGACGACGATGACAATAATAAAAAAAAAGATGCATAAAAAGAAGGAAAAGAAGAAAAAATAGCAACAGTGTATATAAAAAAAAGCATTCAAAACAGAAAAAGAAAAAAATATGTGCGTAAAATATAAAATACGTTGACAACTTAATAGGAACTTTTTATTTTTAATATGATGAAAGGGCTAGTGTATAGCTGCGTTATGGGGTGTATGGTGTTTCACTAGCGTATGATGGTTATTCAAGAGAAATCGGACCGTCCGATGGGGTACTATAATCGGACGGACCGAGTACAGAAATCGAACGGTACACAAAATCCTCAGTCCGATTTGTGCACTCGTTCCACATGGCACGCATGCAACTCCCCTCTGGATGAATCCAATGCTTCCAATAACCCTGAATGTAATCCACCCTCCTAGCAGCGTCACTTTCAGCCTCACACCCAAAACTCTTTCTATTTGCTTTTCAACTTCACACCATCTCCATTTTTGAAGGCTATAAGGACCACATAGCAGGTCAAAAAAAATCTAAATACAATGTCAAGAGGACCAAAAATTAAGGAAGTGAATCAGTCAGAACTTCACATTGTTAATTATCTCGGACATTCAAATTATGTAAGTTTTTATTATTTAAAATTTTAATTTAGTAATTATAAATTTATAATAGTGTATCAGATTTTAGTAATAGAGTAGAAATAATAGAGTAAAACTAAGTAATTAAGTTTAAGGAGTTTAGGAATAGAGTAGAACTAATTAGTTTATAAAGTCCGAATTTTTTATTAATAGTATGCTTTGTTTTGGAATGAAATGTATGACTAATTATTGTTATGTTTTTGCTGGTTTGAATGAATGAAATCAGATTATTATTATTATTATTATTATTATTATTATTATTATTATTATTATTATTATTATTTGTTGGAAGAAAATTTGAATTAATATATTTTTGTTTTAATTGTATTGTATTAGAAGAAATAGAAATATGAATTTAGAATTTCTAGAAGAAGTATGAATTTATAATATTTAAGTTATAAAAAAAGAATTTAATAAATTATTCTTGATTATTGATAATTGAATGGAATGTATGTTAACATAATAGGATAATTTTGACAATAAATAAAACACCGAAGCTAAAACACAAATTTAATATATTATTTTATGATTATTATTAATAATAACGTCGGTTTTTTAGAAATAATAATAATAATAATAATAATAATAATAATAATAATAATAATAATAATAATAATAATATGGAAATAATCTTATTCTGGATATATATATATATATATGTATGGTTTGTAATGTAAAGAAAAAACATATATATATAAAAGTTTTTTAAATAAGTTATGATGATTGAACCTATTCTAGTTATGTATAAGCTGGGTGTAAAATATAATTTTATTGGTAGTAATAATGGACATGTGAGCATAATTATGTTATTGTTAATATAATTATGTATTGGTAGTTACAATGAAAATGTGATATTGCAAGATTTATGGATGTTGATATGTGATCACTTTTTGTCGTCGGACCCGTATAACCCAATTGTTGAGGCGCATTTACGGGAGACTGGTTTTGATTATGTTTCTCATATTGGAGTCGTCCAATGCCAGTCAGCAATGATTAATGCTCTGATCGAGAGATGGTGGCCAGAGACTCACACATTTCATTTTCCGATTGGTGAGTGTGCCGTGTCGTTGGAGGATGTGGCGATGATTCTCGGTCTGCCGACAAATGGAATTCCGGTTACAGGACCAACCATGAGTAGTTTTGAGGTCTTGGAGGCCGAGTGCTTGCATCACTTTGGTGTTGCACCGAGAAAGACAGACTGTAGAGGAAGCTTTATAAAACTCACGTGGATTAGGGGTTTGAAGGATTGCACAGTGTTGACTGATGATATTCAGATTCAGAGGTATGTCAAGTGTCACATAATGTTGTTATTTGGGACAATTCTATTTGGTGACAAGTCTGGTGCAGCGGTGCATTGGAAATTTCTGCGTTTGCTCCGTAACTTTGCTGGGATCATACAGTTTAGTTGGGGTTCGGCATGCCTTGCGCACTTGAATAGATCATTGTGTAAGGCAACTCGTGTTGACTGCAAGGAGATAGATGGTTCGCTTACACTTTTGCTTACTTGGGCTTGGATCCGTCTCCCATTTCTTGCCCCGATTCCTGGCAATCCCCGACTGTTTCTGATTGCAAACAGGTAAAATAAATTAATGTATGCGTTGAAATCTCTACTAGAAATTGTATTCTATTTTTTACATAATTAATTAAATAAGAGATTTCTGACAGCAGGTGGTGCAACTGGGAACGTGGAAATTATGCTTACCGATACCATACACTTGCGCACTACAGGAGGTTGTTGGATGATATGCAAGAAGGACATGTATGTTGTAAACTACTAGTACTTGCTCTAGTTTGATGAATGAATTAATTGTAGTGTAGTCATCTAATAGTTTTGATGTGTTCAGTTTGTGTGGCAGGTTTATGGCATCGACCATATTGAGCCAGACGTGATTCCTGTAGACATCCGTCAGCATTCAGTTGTTTGTGGTGCCACAGTGCCGCTTATATCTTTCGAATGTGTTGAGTGGCATGCATCTGATAGATTCAGGAGGCAATTTGGTTTAATCCAGGGCGTTCCTAATCAAGAGCGGGATCTAGGTGCATCACACGGGGAAGTACTAACTGGACCTAAGAGTCAATATGCCTTATACAAAACATATGGAAAGCTCTAGGAGGAGACCAAGCCTCATTACTGCGAGCAATAGTTGACCTAATGGAATTGTGTCGATCAGAGATAAGTCCTACACCATCGCGTGTTACCACATGTTGGCGTAAGTTACTTAGAAAAAAGTACCACGCCTCATAAGTCTCTTCCTCCACTATGGCAAATGCAATAGGCACAATATTGTTATTGCCATCTTGTGAAATTGCTACCAATAAACAACCTTTGTATTTTTCATACAAATGAGTCCCGTCCACCTACACAACTGGCTTGCAATGTCTGAATGCCCTTATATAAGGGTAATAACTCCAGAAGACTCAGTGTAGTACACGGATATCAGGAACCAAATCATCCCCCTGGTATGCAGGCATTGTTTCAAAGTGAACCACCGCTGACGGCTCCTTGTGACACATGGCCTCAAACCATATAGGCAATGCTTCATACGATGCTTCCCAACCTCCGAAGATTGACTCCACCGCCTTCTGCTTTGCCAACCATGCTTTGCGATAACTAATGGTGTAGTTAAACTTCGACTGTACTTCCGCAATGACTGATTTCACCTTTATAGATGGGTCAACCTCTACCAACGGTTTAATTTCTTCTGCAACTGTCTTGGAATCCAGTTTCGAATGGTCTTGAGAAATACTAGATCTGGTACAAGTCTGACTACCATTGTACCTCCTTATCTTCCAATAGTACTTCTTCTGCATTTTGGTAACCCTGATCAGCCAATCACAACCTGCGCCATATTGTGTACATTTAGCATAGAATGTCGTCGGTTCCGACTCAAACACCCTATAGTCTACACCTCTACGGATGGTATAATCTTTCATCGCCTTGATTACTGCCTCCCTTGAACTGAATTCCATTCCAACCATGAATTCACCATCCACCACAACAGGAAGCTCTGCTACAATCACACAGCAAGATATGTACTCTCATAAATAATAATCATTTATATTTTAACAGATATAATTATAGTCTATATTTTAGCTATCTTATCTACCTAAAGACCTAGTAAATATAGTCCATACTAAATAACTAATAACTAATAAAATAATCAAAGACATGTTACACAAATTATAATTCACAGATCACATACTTTACTCTTCCGATCTTATTGATCTACTACCCCAAACTATCACATAACTATCTTTCTTTACATACTTGCATTCATGTATTGAGGAAACTCTGGTGCATGCATAGCCTCCAAATCCAACGACCGCATGAAAGAAGGCTCTTGAAACGGTTGTTGGTTTGCCAATACATTTGCAACCTCCGCCACATCTGCGTTCATAGTGCCGTCAGCTTCATCTTCTTCTTCACCCAAACCAACGATCTCATAATGACTTTTAAATTCCTCCTCGCTATCACTATTATAATCTTCCAATTCAATATTTCGGTTCGCTTCAGACTGCTCGAACTCAATGTACATCTCGATGCACGACATTCGATGGCAATTTTCAATATACATTGAAAACATTTCATGCATGCTCGCTTCATCCATTACGTACTTGGTTTGAAATTGAACGAACCCACCGAACACGGATAAAGGATACCTGTACAAAATACACGACACTTTCCTAGATATCTGAGGATCTATCTTCTCACAAATCATACCTTTTAATTCCTCAAACGACAATGTGTTTGGAATAACAACATCTAATGGATTATCACATACAAATTGAGCTCCTTTATACATTTATAATAAAATCTGTCCAAAACAATATATTTTCAAAATAACTCTATCATCCATGATAACCGTGATATACTAACCACTCTCAATCACACTATTATTTTTTTTTGGCAAGAATGAAGAAGAAGGAGAATCAGAGAAGAGAAGCTAAATAACTTCCTGGTTTTTTGAACTGGACGAAGAGGTAGAAGAACTATTGGGGAGTTCTGAAGGTAACCTTTATGTATACGGCAGCAACAAGCAAATCGGACGATCCGACCGCGTCTTTGCATTTCAAATTTTTCCATAATACTGATCGGACCGTCCGATTAGTTTCAACCAATTTTCTCTGTCTTGAAATTGCTGGGTCCGATTTCAGTACTCTGTATCGCACAAATCGAACCGTCCGATTTGTGTCCTCTCTCTCACTGCAATGAAATCGGACGGTCCAATTTCTTCCCACTAAAACCAAACTTCAACGCCGTCATACCACTGTAAATTCCCCCGACACTCCATAACGGAGAGTAACTCACATATGAAACTCATATAAAAGAAAAATTAGCCACTTAATTGAACTTGATTAACTATTTTATTTAATTGTAGAGTGTTTCTCTTAAATAATCACATGAAAATCTTTACAATGATATGTACCAACATCAATAATTACTAAGATCATATTTCATTTGATTTATGAAAGTTATAAGTTTTTTTCCCCTAAAGTTATAAGCTTCTAATTGAATGTCCTTGAAAATTTAATATAAGTACGAATTCTCAATCGTCTATATATTTAATGTTAAATAAAATCCATTGCACTGTTTATTTATAATAACAATTTAAAATAATATTTAAATAAACTACTTTACATATCACATTTCTGTTATATGCTATAATTTTATAAAAATAAAATAAAAAAGTGTACATTTTTCTGAGTAAATAATAACAAGTTTGATAAAACTTTACCGAATATTAACTAAATTCCACCTAGTTTTAAAATCTTAATTTTCATTTAATGTTATTAAAAATGATTATTATATTAAAATAAACTACTATTTTTTTGTATGAATATTTAGAATGCTGATAAAATTACCTATAAAAAAATAAAACTTAAGTTGTACTAATAAAAAATAAATTTTACTTGACAAAAATACTTAGACATCAAATTTTATTAATTCTGTTAAAATTTATCATTAAATTTTTAAAATAAGCTTCTTTTATTATCTTCAATCTATAAAAATTCTCACATTTACTAACATAATATAGAAAAAACAATCCAACATCTTTTATTATTTTTAACCTATTTCTTTTTCATTATTTTTACCTCAATCAAATATCAAGTCACAAAAATTTAAACTTATAATGTTAATTCAACCCATAATAAAAACTGACAAATAAAAAATATAATCATTTTTATAATTTATTGAAGCAAAGAAAAAAAAGATAACAAAAACAACAACATGAAATCAAAATTCACATACTAAGGGTGTGTGTTTAGAAGGCACTTATATCATCCTCATCATTATCACAAGCATCATCATTATAAAGGAATAATCTTACCACAACCATAATCTCTATCTCCATCACCCTTCTTAATGTTCTTCTGAGGTTCTATTTTTTGTGTTTATCCTTTGACACTATCATAATGAGCTCGTTGTCTACAAACATAATCTTGATCTTGTTAAACTATCACGATGAATTTCATTGTCTTCTATTTTCTGTCTCCTCCTTTTTTCTATATCTAAATTTTTGAATCTTTTATTGCTATTTAGATTTCCTCTTTAAATTTTCAAAGGATATGAGATCTCACTTTTTCTTTTAAATTAATCCTATCCTACTCCATCTTCAAAAATCTTAAATTTGATCTGTTCATTCATAAAGTAAAAAAATAAAATAAAAATATTGTAAAAATACATAAAAAAAGAAGAGAAGAACTTTTGAAAGGTTTCCATTCTTAATTTTCATTGTCATTGATGAATATTTTTTGACATCGTGGTAGTCGTTATGTTACAATACCGACGAGGCTAAGTAAAAGAATACGATAATGGGTTTTTGTTGCTGTGGGTTTAGAGATTCGAGCATATGTACTATTATTGGACAAAAGAAAACACTGTATTGAGCACTAAGAAAAAGCTCAAGATGTTAAAAAAGAATTTTTTTTCTCTCAACTATATTTTGATTTTGACGGTGAGAAGATAGATAAAAAGATAGTTTGAGACAGGAGTGTAAGCGGGTACAGGTAATCCGATTATCCGATTAAATCTAACCTAACTCGATTATATTGGGTATTATACTCGACAGATAATCGGGTCTAATCGAAAAAGTTCGATTATACTTGACCTTAATTAGTTCGGGTATCAGATTTGGGGTTGTAGAACCCGAACCGAACTGATTATTCAGTTATCTAATATATTATATTAAAAAGATAAAAAAATATAGTATTTATATAACTTTTACTAACCCTAACTTCACCTTAGTCACTACTTTCCATTTCCCTCTTTAACATTTTTTTTTCAATTTTACGTAAATTTTTTTCCCATTTTTTTCTCTTTTTTTTTAACTTTTTTCACAAATTTAATTTTAATTGGTTACTTGATTATCCAAACCAAACCAATCCAATTCGAATTTAATTAGTTCATGTTCAATCACAAAGACACAAACTAATTCGATCCAACTTTAACCAATTAAATTTAATTGGTTCAGTTATTAAATTCACCAGAACCTAATTCAACCCAATCCAATTACACTCCTAGTTTGAGAATAGTTGATAAATGATAAGGTTTTATTTAGAGAAAAGAAATTTGTTAGTGTTAATGGTTATTAGTGATTTTTTAGTCTGGAAATGGTGTTAAGGAAAATGAAGAGGCAAAGGTTAAAGATGATGAAAGAAGGATATTTTGGAAATTCAATGTTAAATTTTAACAAAGTCAACAAAAATTTAACATTTAGTAATTCTTGTCAATTCAAAACTCATCTTTCATAGATACAATTTTAATTTTATTTTTTTGTGAGTAATTTTGTCAACATTTTGAATATTTGTGAGTATTGAGTAGAAATGGTAGTCTACTCTATATTAGAGCCAAAACTTTATATTACAATTCAATTAGTGTTTGTTATATTGTATTCATCCATTATATTAACAAAGTCATAATTCGACTTTATTTGTCTTAATATTATCATTCATTTTAAGCTTGTAACTGATAATTGTAATTACACTTATCAATCTAATATTTATATAGAGCACTTTCTACCTCTTTCAAAAAATGGAGAATTCTATTAAATTATAACATTGTTGTGGAGATGCTAATATAAATTCTTTGCAAGATTAACTCCTGCAAATAAGAGAAATAGGCTTTTAGTCGAAAATGATTCAATGAAATAGTGGTGGAGGTACATGTAAATGACTCTAACAATCAAGTAAAGGTCTAAAAGGTGAGTATTAGCATTAGATTGCATACCTAGGACAAATTGTAAAAAGTGAGTGATGAGCCAAAAACTTGATATGGCTGAATATTTGCAAGTGTATCAAATTGTTCTAAGTAATACTACGGTGAGTGGATATCGTTCCCACGAGAATTTAAGGACTGAGTAAGCAATTTTAATTAAATTTTTTAATTAGATCAACCGAGCATTTACAAAAGAAAGAATGTGAATTTTGAAATAATAAAGAACAGTGAAGAAGAGTGTTTGATGTGAATGAATACTTATGAAGTTAAAGAAAGAAATAGTAAATAAGAATGTTAAAGGCTTTACAGATGTTTAATTTTTAGAAAAAAAATCCTCATGTTTATTTACTTTGATTCATGCAAGATACTTTCACGACAAATCATATAAAATCAAATTTTAATTTCTTGGTAATTCAATTTATTTAATCACCAATTCCTTAGTCAATTAACTAAGAAAAAGAGATTAAGCACATTTCCAATTTAACGTCGCACAACTTTCAAAATATTATTCCTAGTCAAGTTGAAAAATTATGAGAAAGAGTTTCAAGCTAATTCCGATATTAAATTTCCCAAAGTAATAATAGAATCCAAGACAGAATTAGAATTTTTATCAATACTTCTAACCATTATAAATGAAGAACGAGACTTAATCTTGGAAAATGTATCAATACATAACTCAAAATAAAAGAAACAATCACATTACCAGTCCATGAAAAATCAAACAGAGCTCCTAACCCTTAATAAATGAGGTTTAGTTACTCATGATAAAGAAGAAAACTAAACTAATGAATGAGATCCTGGATGAATGATTATCTAGTGATGCGATATATTCTATAAACCATCGTTCACTTATTTATATCTTAAATCCTATCCTAAAATTCAAATTTAAAAACTAAATCTAATCTTATCTTTTGGAAGGATAAGATAACTAAAACAATAATTCAAATATAACTTAAAGCCAAATCTTAACTTTCTAGAAGAAGTTAATCAACAATTAATCATTCAAATCTTGAATTTTCGGGCTGAATTAGAGCTTCCTTGGGGAGGATCATGGGCTTGGCGCTGGGCTTGAGTCATTGGCGCTAAACTTCACTGTGTTTTTGGATCCCTGGGAGTGAAAATTTATTTGAAGTTAGGCGCCGATTTCGGGCGCTGGGCGCCCATGTTGTGGTCTTCACTGAGAGCTGGGGTGCCAGCCCTTGTAGCTTTGTCGAAGGCGTTGGGTGCCCAAATGGGAACTAGGTGATGGAGGATTTTCGTCGGTAAAGAATTTCTTAATGAAATCTCGTTGCACGTATAGTTCTAAACCAACAAACAATCCTCAATCAGAATTTAATTTATTTGTCACAAGAACAAACCCCAATAAAATAACCGAGAGTATTAATCCCGGGTCGTTCTCCCTAGGAATTACAATGAAGTGCTTTATTATTGGCTATGAATGAATGTTTTGGGATTTTTGTAATAAGGAACAAGAAATGTAAATAGCAAAAGAAATAAACTAACAACTAAGAAAGCTCTTGGTAAGGGATGAGAACTAGAAGTCCTATCCTCATTATCATCATCATTTGTGACAAGAATTGTCCATTGCTCCCACTTAGTTAACCTATAACTATGAAGGAAAGTCAAGTGGATGGAATTGGCTCTTGTCCACAAGTCCTAGTCAAATCCTAAGGAAAGACTAGCTTTAGTGGCATTCAAGTCAATTAGCAACTTCCAATTATCAATCAACAAGAGACTTTGACAATTCAAGAGTCTCCAATTGCTCAACTCAAGCCAAGAGAAAAAAAAACCTAACCTAACTCATAACTAAAAGAAACATTTCATCAAACACATAGAGGGCAATAAAAGTAAACATCATTAATTGCAAGAATTAAAGGAAGTTATAACTAATCAAAGAAATCAACAACGGAAATCAAGGCAAATATAAAGAGACATGAAAATCATAAATTGCATTAAAAATAAATGGAAATCAACGAAAGAGTTCATAAACTAAAATTGACAACATAAAGGAATTAACAAAATAAGTAAAATGCTAGAACAAGTAAAAGTAAAAGGAAAATTGAAGCAAGGGAGGAATGAGATCTATATCTAAAAGAAAGAAAACCAAGAACCCTAAATCTAGAGAGAGGAGAGAGCCTCTCTCTCTAAAATTCTACATCTCTCTAAAACTAAAGTGTATGAATGTATGAATCCATCCCCCCATCCTCCTTCACTCCCAGCCTATTATCGTCGAACTGGGCTTGAAACTGGGCCAAAAACCAGCTCAGAAATCGCCCCCAGCGATTTGTCTTTAATGAGGCACGTGCCGCTCGTCACGCGTACGAGTCATGTCACGCGTACGCATCGCTCGGAGTATGGCGCGATCACGCGCACGCGTCGTCCATGCGTGCGCATCAGCATCAGCATCTTAAATCTTCATTTTCTTGTGTTCCTTCCACTTTTGCATGCTTCCTTTCTATCCTCTAAGCCATTCCTGCCTTATAATATTTGAAATCACTTAACAAACACATCACGGCATCGAATGGTAATAAGCGAGGATTAAAAATTAGTGATTTTAAGGCATTGGAAGCATGTTTTCATTCATAGCACAAAATTAGGATGGAATCTTAAAACCATGAAAATTGTATGAATAAGTGAGGAATAAGTTGACAAAATTCATTAAATTTAGCACAAGATAAACCACAAAATTGGAGTTTATCACTAGACTTCCCCCTAGGGAGCTAGACTTGACTCCCTTGGGTGCTGGGCTCGAATTGCTAGAGCTGGACTTTAGATCCTTGAAGTCAGGCATTAACTTATTTTTCTTCTCTTGGGAGTTCATTTTGTATTTCTTTGTTTGCTTTTCTTTTTTTTTTTTTTTGAGTACTTTCAAAATTAATCCTAAAAACACAATAATTATAAAATAACTCCAACTATATGATTAGTTAAAAATAACTTCATTAAAAACATAAAAATTTTAATTAAGCTTAAGAAAACTACTAAAAAAGATATATAAAAATTATTAAAGATGCCTAGGCATCATAACACCAAACTTAAAATTTTACTTATTCTCAAGCAAAAAAAAGAGTAAACAGAATTTTATCTTAGTGATAACAATTGAAGAGTTTGTGAATTTAAATCCAAGTTAAAGTAAAAAGTAGGATTTTATGATAGTCCCTGTAATTACATGTGGACTTTTCTTATCTTGATGAATCTTTCATACTTAAGAATTAAGAATATTTAAAAATTCTAATACATATTATATTATGAGAATCTTTTTTATAATTTATGACCTTGGAAGCAGTTTACTTTTTAAAGAGACTTAACAATTTCTCTTATACGTGGAGAATACTTGAAATTTTCACTCTTAGTATTTTGTCTAAAGGAAACTTTTTAATATAGATTTTTGATCAATAATCCCGAGCCAGTTGGCTCAAGTTAACGGATGATAAAACACCCCTCGAATCTAATTACACAAGCCTCTCCTTAAGACAATCAACATCACAAGCATATAATTAGGAAATCTTTTCATTCATCCAGACATAGGTGTCCGGAGTCTCTTTGGACTCTAAATGCTTTGTCTCAAGACAATTCTTAATATAGGTTTTCAATCAATAATCCCAAGCCAGTTGGCTCAAGTTTTCGGGTGATGAGGTATGCCTCGGATTTACTTGCCCAAGTCTTTCCTTGACACAAAGAGCACAACAGGCACATAACTGGGTTCTATTTATTGGTGCTTAGAGCCTTATTGCTCTTCTATTTTTTGATCTTCCCTTTTTATTATTTTTTATATAAGTACCACTGCTTCAACGGTTGGACGTTGGATTCTCATAATATTTCTCTAGAATTTTATTTTTGGAGATTCTCTCTCCTTCTCTGCAAGATTTATCCATATATCTTGGGTCTATTAATGTAATCACATACTTCTACGAATCACTCACTTTTATTTTAATTTCTTTTTTATTTTTTAATTCTTCTCATTCAAGTACTCCCTTTTTACATAAGCAGTTTACTGGGAGGAACAAGCAAACAAGTTTTAGGCAACTAAAATAACTAAAGAAAACAGAAAACACAATGCCAAAGAAAAAAAAAAGAAAAAGAAAAAGAAGAAAAAGAAAAAAATAACTAACCACCAGAAAAACAAAATTACCATATTTCACTTATCATCATCCTTGGTTTCCATCTCGACTTTCACCTCTGGCTTTGGGGATGCCACATTCTTTGTCTTTCTCATGCTTGCTGCCATTGCCTCTAAGCTTCCTCCTCCTTCCTATTGTATTCCCAGATTTTATCCATTTGTTCGAATGGTGGAACTTGTAGTAGGTGTGTCCGGTGGGCAGAAACATAGAAATATTTCATTCTTTTAGTCATGTCCAACTGAAATTATTGAAATTCTCGATAAAATTGTTGCACATCAATTTCTTGACGATGACTAGTTCCCGCTTGAAGCTCAAGTGTGGAAGGTGGAGGAGGCTGCTATTGTGGCTCATCTTCTTGGACTTCTCTATGGTACCTTCTTGCTGATCTTTCTATTACTGCTACAAATATTGGCCTTGCAAGTTTAATAAGGGTTTCTTGCTCAATGGACACTCCAGCAACTTGACAAAGACGGTAGATGATACCCAGAAATTTGAGTTTCGCTCTTGAATATGCACTTTGAGCCATGGCTCAAATGTGTGTAGGGATGAGATTTTTCACTCTAACTTCTTCCCCAGTTATGATAGAGTAGTTGAGGATGGCTCTGTCTACTATCACTTTAGAATAATTGGAGGTATGGACAATTGAGTGTTAGATAAAATTCAACCATCCTTTAGTGACAGGGATGAGGTTCGTCCTCTTTAATTGATTTGGTTCTCCCTTAGCATTAAACTTCCATTGTGCCCCTTCGACATAAATATCACGGAGCATCTGATACTCCCCTTTGTCATTCATCATCCTAACTTCATAATCATAATAATCAGAATTGTAGGAGCAAGGTAGAAGAGGAAGATAGAGAACCCTTCAGATGTTCCGAGGTCCAAAGTCAATAGGTTGACCTCGGACATAGCTCATGAAAGTGGACTCATCGGATTTTTGGGTTTCCTCTTCAGGGGTCATCCAAGCATTGGCATAAAATTTTTGAATCAATGTGAGCCCCATCCTTCTCGGTGGATTGGCCAAGATGCTCCATCACTTTCTTCAGGATAATTTGGCTTGAATATCCGAATATTCATCTAGTTTCAATTCGAACCTCACATTGAGAATGACTAATTTTTCTACCATCCACATGCTATATTGGTCTTCATGTAGCTTGGAACGGAACCGATTTGTGTCACATGACGGAGTGGCCAATTCCTTTCCTTGTCTCTATTTGAATAAAGACATATTGATTCTTTGAAATAATACCTCACAGTATGTAAAACATAATCACCACACCAAATTTAGAGTTTGGGCATATAAGTGAGAGAATGAAATATGAAGTGAAGTGAAATAAGAAGAAGTTGAACATGTATGTGATATGTGATATGTGATATATGAGTATGAAGAGTGTATGTGCATTTATAGTGTAGCGAAGTATGAATTGTGTGGTTGTGAATGCATGATGGTGTGTACGGTGTGCATGTGTGCAGAGAGAATACGTGTGAAACAAAAGCTAAATACCAATATTAAAAACCTTGGAAGTTGAAAAACTGATGCATAGAGGTAACATGTGATTGCATGCTTGCATGCATGTGAATTATGACAAAGGCAAATTGGGAAGAATAATGTGCATGCATGCTTGGTGTTTGCAAGAAGTGATGTATCGTGCATATATGATGATGAACCTTGGAAAGACAAATAATTCATGCTGGTAGTTGTAAAATAAAAAACAAAAAGTAAATTTGCATGTAAAAGTCTTTGAAAAACTTATTAAAGTTAAAAATCAATAACAAAAACAAAAATTAAAAGTAACTAGAGGAGATGCATCACCATAAGCAAGGGGAGTCATCCAAGGCTTGCTTGGCGCTAGGCCCCAACTCTGGAGTCGAGTGCCACCCTTTAAAATTCTATCAAAAGCTCCGAGCTGAAGTCCAGGGCACTAGGCTTGAGTGTAAAACCCGCAAAATTGATAAATAATTAGCCAATAAATTAATAATCAATTAGAGAAGTTAGAAATATAAATTTTATAGTTTAAAGAGATAGAGCTTATTAAAAAAAAATTTGACACTAATTTTAAATAATTTAGCCCAAGATTGGGACAAACGGGCCGAACCGGACAAATTAGACCCATATTGGGCCTAAGGCCCATCCCAATCCATAAAACAAAATGAGATTCAGCTCATTCTCTTCCCCTTCATTCACAAACACGTTCCAAAAACACAAGGGGGGAAAGGGGAGGAGCACTGAACCCTTGTTCCAATTCAAGTTGCCATAAATTTTGATCCGGAGCTCCGATCACCGCATTGTTTGCGGTCACGCGTTCACCGTGTCAAACTCTACAAAGCCCATTACTAAATATGGTAAGTAAGTCACATCTTTAGTTTCGATTTTCTCCTCCCCAATTTCGAAAATTCAATATTGTGAGGTGTTGAGATTTTGATTCTTTGATGTTTTAGGATCCAATTAGCCTGAGAAATTAGTGAGTTTTTGTTAACTTGAGGCATGGATAAGGTAAGAACCCTCAAACCCTAGTGAATCCGTTGATTATATGTGTTTGGATATTGAAATTTGGTATATAAATGTGATAATGTATATTAGGTAGTGAATATGTGATTGTGAAACGTAATTGAGGTGATTGAAAGCTTGGATTGAGCCTTGGTTGCTGAATTAAATGTTTGAATGATTGAATTAAATGTTTGAATGGTTGGAATGTACAAGTATACTAGTGTTAGTTGTTTTGATGGAATTATGGAGTTTGTTATAGAAATGTGTTGAATAATGATTGTATTTTGGGTTGAAAATTGTTGAGTGAATTGATGAGATTTTATGTATTGAGAATGAGTTGAGAAATGATAATTTTGTTGGTTATTGATGTTGATGTAATGTGAGGATAATGTTTTATGATGAAGTTGTGTGGTATGATCTTGAGTGTTTAGAGTGGAAGTCAATATAAGTGAGTTATTGGGTTGTATGGAAGTAATGGAAATGACATAGAATAGTTTTAAGCATGTTTGGTGTTGTTTTAAGATATGAAATCATTGGTTTTGAAAAAGAAGTTTGGAAAATAGAGGTTTTAAACTTTTGGGTAAAAATAGATTTTTAACAAACTTCGGTGATCTATAACTTGAGACTCAGAATTTGGATTTGAATGAAATCTATTTCAAATTAAAGATCGTTTCAAGAGCTTTAAAACGGTATAAAGTTTGTGAAAATTGAAATTTTGTAGAAGAAGTTATGGACGTCGAAAATTTTGTACAGAAAGCTGATTTTTCCAAGTTACAGCAAAACCAGAATTTCTTGTTTGTGTGCACATGCACACTGTTGTACGCATGCTCCGAGCAGGGGCCATGTTTTCACTTGTGTGTACGCACACTAGTGTGCGAACGCACACACAGGGATATGCCTACTGCTGAGAGCGTTCGCACACTCTGTGGCGTACGCACACCCTATGTGTTTTGGTAGACTTACATACGCACACCAGGGTGCGCACGTACATGTATAGACATGCTTGCTGTTGGGCGCGTCCGCACCTCCTGGTGCGTCCGCACCTCTATAAACAATTGCACAAGTGTGCGCATGTACACATGTGTGGATACGCACACACTCTATTTCTCAGCAACATTTATTTTGTGATTTGAACATGGTTTTGAACTTCTAAACCTCTACTTTTACTCTTTTAACCCCTAAATCTTAGTGGTATACCTAGTAATGAGATGAAGCTAGGAAGGAAAGGTGGCTTGGAGGTGAAATAAGCTTGGAAAATGACAAATTATGTATGAAACGTGCAAAGATATGATGTATATGTGATGCCATGACCATAATGAATGATTATTCGATGATTATGAATGAATTTAAAGGAGTAATGATGATTAATTTGAGAATGAATAGACATGATGATGGTATGGATGTGTTGGATGCAGGGAAGGCAGTAGGACGCTAATCCCTCGATTCTTTCCCCCGCATTCATTGTGATTGTGTTTTGTGGGATGTGAGGAAGGTGGTAGGGCACTAATCCCCCGATGTATTCCTTCACATTCTTTCTTTCTCTGTCTGCAAGGTGGTAGGGCACTAATCCCTCGACCGGTATGGCACGGCCTCACTAGGGGAAGGTGGTAGGGCACTAATCCTCGATTTATTTTTCCCTGGTGTATGCCTCCAGGAAAAGGTGGTAAAGCACTAATCCCCTGATTTTATGCCTCCTGGAGATGCGCAGTCGAGAGACGGTATCTGGGTTAGTAGGATAGACATTCATCATATGCATTTGTATGATTATGTCTGATTGTGCATTAATTGGGCTTTCCTACGTGATTATTTTGCTTACTTGCTAAATTGTTACCTGCTGTATCTGTATTCTACCTGTGCTTGTATTGCCTGTTTGTTTGTCTGTGATTCTACTAGAGTTTAGAGGATTAGAGGAAGGCAGAGAATTGAGGATTTTGATTAGAGTTTGGTTAAGTTTAAGAACCTTAGAGAACCACCCCATTTATGGTTTACTGTTTCAAATCTTTAAGTTTTATAATCTAATTATCGGAGTTCTAGGATTGTCTCTGGCTTTTCCAGGACCTTATATCTTATATATGCGGCACCTTTACCATGCTGAGAACCCCCGGTTCTCATTTCATACGGATATTTTTTTTTTTCAGATGCAGGTCGAAAGACACCTCGCTAGGCGTCTGGAGCTCTCTGCAGCGAAGTGGGCTTTTTGGGATTCTACTTTTGTTCTATTTTGATATATCTATATGTATAGACTCTTCTTATGTATATATGTTTCAATTTTTCACCTCACAGAGGTTTATGGAGAACTAGGGTTATTTTTATGTATTTTGGGTTATGGTTTTTTATACGTATATATATATGACTATTTTCTGGCCAGCCTTAGCTTTACAGGTTGAGTTCGGAGCTTGATATTTTGTACCTTGACTCTCTACTCTCATTATTTTACACACACACACACACACACATATATATGTTTATGTACCTTAGCTTTCTTCGTACGCAAGTAATCCTTATTCCTGAGCGTTGTGCTTTTAATTTTACGATTTTGCATTACCTATTCTTCAAGGCTCCTAGTATACTACATTCTTTCAATTATTATATGTATATATACTTTATTTTAGAGGTCGTAATACCACACCACCTCTGTTTTACAACTTAAGCATAAAGCTCTGTGTGGTAGGGTGTTGCTTTATAGTATGAGAGCAGTTCGTTCCTGTAGAGCCTGAGGGACGGACTGACTATACTTCTGGGCGTACTCTGAGTGTTTATAGATGCTAAATTGGGTTATCTAACTGATATATGTGGCATGAATGTCCATTAGCATGCATTTGGGGCTTTAAAATACTAGACTTTTGATATTGAGACTGATCACTTAATATCACTTGATTGGTGTGAACAGGAACCAGATGTCGACTTGCGGATGCGGTCGCGGTTGAGGGAGAGGTAGGAATCGAAATGAGGAACCCAAAACGAATGCGAACAACCCCGCAAACTTCATGGTTGCATTGGAGAACATGGTTGTGACTATGCAGGCTACGGCTGCGGTCCTAGGGAATCAAGGTAACAATGGGAATGGTGGGTGATGAGTGGATAATTTATATGCTTTTTGGCATTGTTTTTAGTATGTTTTTAGTATATTTTAGTTAGTTTTTATTATGTTTTTATTATTTTTTAAATAAAAATCACATTTCTGGACTTTACTACGAGTTTGTGTGTTTTTCTATGATTTCAGGTATTTTCTGGCTGAAATTGAGGGACCTGAGCAAAAATATAATTCAGAGGCTGAAAAAGGACTGCAGATGCTGTTAGATTCTGACCTCCCTGCACTCGAAGTGGGTTTTCTGGAGCTACAAAAGCCCAATTGGCGCGCTCTCAATTGCGTGGGAAAGTAGACATCCTGGGCTTTCCAGCAATATATAATAATCTATACTTTGCTTGAGATTTGATGGCCCAAACTGGCGTTCCAAGTCAGCATAGAAATTCTGGCGTCAAAACGCCAGAAGTGGCATAAAAGCTAGAGTTAAACGCCCAAACTGGCACAAAAGCTGGCGTTTAACTCCAAGAAAAGTCTCTACACATGAAAGCTTCAATGCTCAGCCCAAGCACACACCAAGTGGGCCCAGAAGTGGATTCTGCATCATTTACTCATTTTTGTAAACCCTAGGTTACTAGTTTTCTACAAATAGGACCTTTTTCTATTGTATTTTACACACTTGATCATACTTTTCATCTTGGAACTTGTATGTTCATGCTTTGAGAGGCTGGCCATTCGGCCATGCCTAGACCTTTTGTTCTTATGTATTTTCAACGGTAGAGTTTCTACACACCATAGATTAAGGTGTGGAGCTCTGCTGTTCCTCATGAATTAATGTAAAGTACTATTGTTTTTCTATTCAACTCAAGCCTATTTCTGTTCTAAGATATCCATTTGTTCTTCAACATGATGAATGTGATGATCCGTGACACTCATCACCATTCTCACCTATGAACGCGTGCCTGACAACCAGTTCCGTTCTACATGCAAACAAGCTTGAATGTGTATCTCTTGGGTTTCTAATCTAAGATTAGAACCTTCGTGGTATAGGCTAGAATCATTGGCGGCCATTCCTGAGATCCGAAAAGTTTAAACCTTGTCTATGGTATTCCGAGTAGGATCTGGGAAGGGATGACTGTGACAAGCTTCAAACTCGCGAGTGTTGGGCGTAGTGACAAACGCAAAAGGATCAATGGATCCTATTCTAACATGATCGAGAACCAACAGCTGATTAGCCGTACGGTGATAGCGCATTTGGACCATTTTCACTGAGAGGACGGGAAGTAGCCATTGACAACGGTGACGCCCAACATAAAGCTTACAATGGAAAGGAGTATGAATGATTGGAAGAAGGCAATAAGAAAGCAGAGGTTCAGAAGGAACAAAGCATCTTCATACGCTTATCTGAAATTCCTACCAATGAATTACATAAATATCTCTATCTTTATTTTATGTTTTATTCATCTTTTAATTATCAATTCTCCATAACCCGAGAGTTATGCCTGAAGTGTGCCAACTTTGTGCCCCAGGGCACGCGCACACGTACCTTGCGCGTACACGTCGACTCTCTACTTTGTCATGCACGCGTACGCGTCAGCCGTGCGTACGCGTCGCTTCCATTTCATCAATCCACGCTTACGCGAACATGACGCGCACGCGTGCATTGCCATGTTTCACCCACCTTCTTTTCTTCTCTTCTTTCCATTTCTTTCCTTCTTCTCTTCTCTTTCCACCCCTCAATCATCACCCAACACTACCAAACACCATCCATAACCACTTCTTTTAGTTAGTTAGTTAATTGTTTAATTAGCACATTTTCATTTTGTTTTCTATTTTTCTTTATAAGTGTTGAATTATTAATATTGTTTACTGTTTCTTGCTGCTGATTATTGATGAGATGTTATTTTAACATCATTATTTTAATTTTTATTGTTGGATTCATTGTTGAGGTTATATTTTGTCACTTGGTTTTGAGTCTTCATGTTTAATATTTGACCGCTTTACATGATGATGACCTGTAACACTTATCATAATCCACCACCGGGCTATGAGAATGGTGACTTCCAAGGGAATGATCAAAAGATGACTTTTAATTACTGAAACAAAATGGCATTTGGTTGACTTTGAGGGAGTGATTAGGTTCTTGAAGAATAATAACTAGAGTTGTATAGTAAAAGAGGATTGGAAGAGTAAGCATACAACTTAAGTCATAGGTTAGGGATTGAGAGTGTTGAGAATGGTGTGACGACACTATTAGAGTCGATGGAACTCAAAAGTTTGAAGGATTATAAATAGAGGACGAGATCAGTTCAATCAAGTGTTCCCAGTATGAAATACCAATTGGACCAGAGAGCACGTTAATGAATCCTTCCAAGTCAACCTAACCTTCTTTTTTAACTTACAATAGGATTCTACCCCAAACTTCTTCTTAAATAACGAATGGATAAACTCCTAATTCTATCCCTGACTTGCACGAATCTTGCTCCTTCCAAATGAATCCGGCCTTGTCTTGTCATAATAATGTAAATTCATGAATCTTAGGAACATGCCGCGAGTGAAATTGCTCTCTTTTGTAAAACTGGTAATCCGTTGACATCAGCTGACGTTTATTTAATTTGGTGCGCTATATCTTCTCCTTAACTAGCTTGAATTTCAATTCTCTCAAAGAGTGCACCTTAACTTCTTCTTATATATCTTGTTAATCTCTAGAACTTGTTGTACCCACCATATAGAACATTCCTTTATTTTACAATGAATACCGTTCCAATAACTTAATCACTTCTGGGTATATTATCTTTCCAAGCTTGAGTTAGCATCATGTATAACGCCTAACCATAACCATTAAGAATGTCGGTTCCTTAATATTCTTCCATACCTTAAAGAGCATTACTGTTTAGCCTCTTGAGAACGAAAACAGTTTTTGAACCCCCTCAAGAGAAACTAGTTACGTATTCTTAAATGTTACTTTAACAAAATAAAAATCGGTGCGCAATTAAGGTTAAAGGATTAAAACCAAGATGTACTGAACTGTTTATGATATTAGTATGGATTAAAAATCAGAATGAAAAAACACACCTGAGAAATTGAACCCAAGAAGAGAAATGACCAATGTGCCTATCTCAAATTACTAAACTTGAATTTTTGGGGCAAAATTCCTAATTAGATGGGTAGGATGTAAACCCCGCTAAATTAGCGAATAATTAGTCAATAAATTAATTTTAATAAAAGAAAATTAGAAATACAAATTTAATAGTAAAATAGTATAGAGCTAATTAAAATAAGAATTTTGACACCAATTTTAAAAGATTTGGCCAAAGATTGGGCCAAACGGGCAGAACCGATTGAACCAGGCCCATAATGGGCCCAAGGCCCAACCCACTCAGCCTAAACATACTTAAGGAAGCTCTCCTTCCTTCCTCTTTCAGCATGCACGCTGGAAACAATTAGAAAGAAGGGAAGAACACTCTCAATAACCAAACCCTCACTCAAATCTTTGATTCCACCTAACTTTTGATCCGGAGCTCCAATCGCCGCACCGTTTACGGCCACGCGTCTGCAGAGATGAGCTCTACAAATCCCAGTACCTTTCAAGGTGAGGAAATCAAAATTCCAGCTCCTATTCTCTCTTGTTCAATTCGGGAATATTAAGGTTGTTGGATGTTAAGATTTTGATTAAATTAATGATTATAGGATCAAATTGAGTTGAGAAATGAGTGGGCTTTGGTTCGATTGAGGCACATACAAGGTAAGGTTCATAAACCCTAGCCAATTTTGATTCTAGTATGTTAAATGTGAATTTTGAGTATGTATGGTGATATATGTGAAATTAGGTGTATAAGTGTATATGTTGGAGGCTTGGTAGTGATTGGAACTAAGATTTTGGGTGGTTTCTCAAAGCTTGAGGGGCTGTGTTGTGACTTGGGTGGCTGCCTTGGACTAAATATATTGATCGGTCAAGGTATGGTTTAGGTTTCGCGCATTTAATATGTAATGCCTTGTGAAAACTTAGGCTAGATAACCATAGGATAAACTGGAATGTTTGTTTATGCTAATGATAGTGGCCTTGATGAAACTTGATAAATTGTGATGACTTATTATGGACAATTGTGTATTGTTGAATGTTTGATGTTGGGTTATTGAGAGAAGAAAGTGAATTAAATTGTGAAGGTTCATTACTGAAGTTGAAGCGTGATGTTTATATATATATATATATATATATATATATATATATATATAAACCACTATTTTATGGTTTATAATGTGTTTAATTATGTGGTTTTATCATGATCTTTACCCACTTATTCATATGATTAGCATGCATTTATATTTTCTTCCTAAAATTATTACATGATTAAAAACTTGCTTCCTAGAGACTTTTAATTATGTATTTTAATTCTCCTTTATTCCATTCGATGCCGTGATCTGTGTGCTAAGTGTTTCAGGCTTTATAGGGCATGAATGGGTTGGAGATTGGAAAGGAAGATTGCAAAAAATGGAAGGAACACAAGAAATTAAGGAGATGATGTAACACCCTAATATTCAAATCCTTATGCTCGAGTCATAAGTCAATGATATTACGGTGGTACGACTCTCAGGTGGATTTTTAATAAATAAATATAGGTAATTTCGAAAGGAGTATTAATCGAGAAGCCTGAAAAGAGTAGAAATAAAATCGCGAAGACGTATCTCTCACGTTTCGACAACAAAAGATAAACCGTGAAGCCGAAAATGATATACGGACAAGGCGTAGAGGAGATTAAGAGATAGATAACAGATAGATATATATAACATAAGTAAGTAGCTACTAGTCGCGACCCGCGAAGTTTAGGTCGGCTAGAGTACATTATGAAATTAGTTGACAACAGTATATCCTAATCTCTCCCGAAGGAAACATGAGAGCCTCTATAGGCAAATTCAAAGAGTTCAATACATAATATAAACTTTCCAAAACAAAGGTGGAGAGATTCTAATCAAAACACAAAGTAGAGGAAATAAAGATCTTCGCCGTCTCTCAGACGACCCACAACTCACTTCTGAGCACCTGAACCTGTATCTAAAAAACAAGAGATATATACGGAATGAGAACCCCGGGCCCATGGGTTCCCAGTACGGTAAAAGTGCCAAATAAATTCAATGTACTGCAACAAAAACTCACTAAGCATCCTAAACTTCTTCACCAATTATTCATCCTAGGTTCTCGCTAATCCATGAATAGGCAACTGTCATAAGGGAGTGCTAAATTCAATTCATGTTTCACATGTTTCCCAACTCGCTGACTCTTCCACGAATCAGACTCAGAATCATAAGCAAAACCATCACCAGTTGTTCTGCCTCAGCAGTTCTATATCAATACATCATCATGCAATCGCATCATCAATTCATCCCATCAAGAACAGCCCTCACACCCACCGACACCAGCATGAGGGGCCTCTCAGTTGTACAAACACAAGCAATACAGGCAAGTAATACACAAACATGATACAAGTAGAACAAGTAGCATATAGTCAGGTAACATGGCATATATGATGTAGAAATCCAAGACAAATGGCAAACCCAAACAATTCAAACATATGCAAATGATGAATGTCTGCCCTATGGCTGATGATATCATCTGTCGGTTATATAGCCAACCCGACATGTCCTGGTAGCTAACCATTGGACAGAAACACCCCTTGCGGAGCAAGTAGGTTTGAGCTACAACCCCATTGCTACTGCCCGCTCAACCCAGAGCCAGTGAAATAATCACTACTGCGGCTACTACCCAGGCGGGTGTCTAAAAGCTCAACCTGGAGCGAGTGGATTCACTACTACTGCCGCTACTACCCAGGCGTCGCAATCTCTGACCTGGAGCAAGTGGGACGAACCACAACCCTTGCTACTACCCAGGTATCTCAAGCATTGGCCCGGAGCAAGTGGGACGAACCACAACCCTTGCTACTGCCCAGGCATCTCAAATATATATTCATTCAATCTCAATTCATATTATCAACATTCATTGTTATCAAATCTCAAACATTAACTTGGAGCAAGTGGGACGAACCACAACCCTTGCTACTACCCAAGTATCACAAATAAACATTTATTCATAATCACTCTTCATTATTATCAATCCTCAGACAATGACCCGGAGCAAGCGGGACGAACCACGACCCTTGCTACTACCCAGGTATCACAAATACACATTTATTCAAAACCCCACGATTAAACTCGTTTATCATAATCCTCCTTTCCCGTCTCATACTCGGAGCAAGTGGACAACGCCACTGCCTACTACCCGGGGTCGCACATCACATTTCAATATTTTTTCATTATTATCCATTTAACATATTCATTCATTAATCATATATGCATTTATACTCAGCCATAAACAATAATGGCTTTGCCGTAACCCGGCAATAACTCAGCCATCTGGCTCATGGTCCAATCAAGAACGGGCCATTTATCAATAAATATAGCCCTCCGGCTCATGGCATACACGGTACTTCCACCGTCATCCTCCATATCTCATATAATCATCTTTGATCATCATTGATCATAACTTTTTCCCTTGCTTCACTCGCAAGTTACCACATCCCCTAGCTCATTGCTAGGCATATCAGAATGATTTAATACATAAGAGGTGAGATCGGAGGCTTAGAAGTATGAGATTTGGCTTTTAAAACTCAAAAATCAACTTTGGCATGAAAACAGGGCCATGCGTACGCGCACTCCACGCGCACGCGTGGATGGTCACAAAACTCATCGACGCGCAAGCGTCATACGCGCGGACGCGCGGGTTGAAAAATAGCCAAACGACGCGCAAGCGTCAGCCACGCGTACGCGTGGGTGCTCTTGCGCCCCAGGCACAAAACTGGCACAACTCTGGCACAACTCTCGGGAAAATAGCTGGGCATTTGGTGCAGCGCATCAACGCGCCCGCGCACACCACGCGCACGCGTGGATAGTGCCTTCTTGAAGAACGACGCGTACGCGCCAAGTGCGCCTACGCGTGGAGGGTCATTCTGCTAAAAATTTTCTAAGTTAAAAGCTGCAGAATTTACAGATTCAACCCCCAATCTTCCGACGGACATAACTTTCTCATTTTAAATCATTTTTCACCCGTTCTTCAAACGGCATGGACATCTCGGATCCAATTTCATTTCTAAACAGATTTGGCACAAAACAGAGATCCGTAGTCCAAGTTATGTCCCGTCAAACTATGCCCAAAAACCATGTTTTCATACAAAACCACTAGGTGCCATTTTCAAAACAAGCCATTTTCAACTCTTTTCAAAATCAACCAAAACATGCCAATTTCAACCCTTTTTGAAATCAATCAAAATGTACCAAAATCCACATCAAGCCATCCTCAACTCACACATTGACACTTTACCAAAATTTCCAAAACCACATCTAACTATTTTAACACTTCTCAATCAAATGGCTAAAGGACAAACACAATATCATGTCATACATCCTTCCTCATCCCAATTTCCAATAATACCATTTCCAATCAACTATCATTATACGTAATCAATATCATACTCACTATCACGTGATTTCACCCACAAATCAACCTTAATCATTCCCCAAGCATATATCACAACATACATATCTCTAATGCATCATCATACCATCAAGGCATCAATAATCATAATCACATATATGATCACATAATATATCTCAACCGAACCAAACATACCTCGTCTACATAATTTCACCCAAAATTACCAAATTCCACACTTCAACTTCTCAAACCTTATTATTCAATAACCAACCTAATCATTCATATATTCATTATCTGAAATTCATCCAATCACTTGTGCCATCATACAATGCACACATCGACTTACCTTTCTTACCTCTTTCCGGCCTCCGGCCCAAAATTCACGGCCTCCGGCCCAATTTTCACAATTTAAATGCATAAACCACAAATCAATACTCATTACCCAGTACATCAAATTCTCAATACACCAAGCATACAAGGTCACACAATTCTCAACCCAATCATTAATTCACATTACATATCAACTATGCATATTAGCACCAACCATTTACACAATCCAAACTTAATCCTAGGGGCGTCTAGCCTAGGAATTCTCATCACAACACACGGTACTTAAATGAAACTTAAACCGTACCTCTTGTAGCCAAACCAATTGAGCCTCTTCTTTGGAATTCTTCACCAACCTTAGCTCCAAGCCTTACCAAAGCTCCTCAAGCAATACCAATCTCCCAATTGTGCACCAACATCACCAAATACACTAACATAACCAATGTCACATACATACATCAACCTAGGGCTCATAAAAATGACAAATCACAAGGGTTTGAGCACTTCTTACCTCAGCCCATATGAAGTAAGGATAGAACCCACTTAGAATCCATGTTGGAGTATCCCTAAACACCCAAAATCACAAGATTTCAACACTAACTACCCAAAAACGTGTAACAGTGGGGAATTTCGAAAACTGGGCAGAGATGAATGAAATACTCACTACCAAACTTAGATAGAATTGTAGAGGATGAGAAGAGCAATGCGTGGCCACAAACGGCTCGTCAATCGGAGCTCCGTAGCTCAAGTTATGGTGGTTTGAAGATCAAAGAGAGTTAGGTTTTCTCTCTTCTCTTCTCTCTTCTCAAATCAGCGCCCCAACCCTTCTTTTTAGGGTAAAATGAGCTGAAATGCTCACAACTAATGTTTATATATGTTGGGTCTTGGGCCCACTTAGGCCCGATTCACTTATTTTTGCCCATTGGCCCAATTTTGGGCCAAAACCTTTAAGATTAGCGCTCTAAATCGCACTTTAAATATTTCTACCTTTCTTAATTATAATTCCTCATTTCTTAATCTTATTTACCCATAATCAATTTCCTTAGTTGTAGTACCAGACAGATCTCAGCCGGTACTGCCGGTCAAAATTCCACTGCGCACTTTTACGCAGAAAACTATATTTTCCGACTCGGAAAAATTCACTGAATCCAAATATCGTATTTAAATTATCAAATTCCAATTGCCAAATATTCCAACCATATTCGCTCCTATTTAACTTATTATTTACTAAATTTTGGTTAGACCGGGTATTACAGATGACCAGCGAGAAGTGACGCGGCCGCATGGCTCACGCGACCGCGCGGAAGAGAGGAAATCGCAGTGACGCGGTCGCAAGGTTCACGCGACTGCGCAGATTGGAATAGCACAAGTGACGCGGAGGCGTGGACGACGCGCCCGCGTGGCAAAGCCAAACGCCGCATGACGCATCCGCATGAATGACGCGATCGCGTGACATGTGCGATCTGCATAATCTGCAGAATTCGCTGGGGCGATTTTGGGCCCTGTTTTGACCCAGTTTTTGGCCCAGAAAAGCAGACTAGAGTCAGAGAACATGCAGAAACCAAAAACAACATTCATTCTACACAGTTTTTAGTTTTTAGATATACTTTTACTCCTCCTCTAGGTTTTCTCTCTACACACTCATAGTTCTTAGGATTTTTATTTTCTATTGTTCTTTGCATTGGGATATCGAGAAGAGTTATTACCTCATCAAGACTTCGTCATTTTAGTTTGTTTTCTTTACTTGGCTTTACTCTTCCATGTCCTTTAATTCACTCAATTTTACTATTGGATTATTTTAGAATCTATTAATACAAGAGTTACTTTTATTTTTAATTGATTTCTTTGAGCTTTATTTATCATGTCTTTCTTTAATTCCCTTTCCTATGTTATGAGTTCTACATTCACAATGAGCGAGTAGTTCCCTGACTTGATGGGGAGTTGATTGAAAGGAACCCTTGAGTTGGAATGTTCAAAGGAGAAATTGTAATTGGATTTATTGTTGGATGGCTCTCTAGTCACTAACGCCAATCCTTCCAAGTAAGCGGATTGGTACTTGTGAGTAGAAACATCATTCCAACTTGTTTGACTTTCCCTTATTTAGTAAGGGATAACTAAACAGAACGACCTTCAATTATCAATTAATCTTGAGAGTACTGCAACAAGAATAGGACTTCCAACTAATCTACTCCCAGTCAAGGCTTTTATTTAAATTACTTAATTTCCCCAATTTAATTTCCTGTTTATTCAACTCAAACTCTTTCTGAAAATATCTGATTAATAAAATAGCACACCTTTCTGCAACTTGTTGGGAGACGACCTGGGATTCATACTCCCAGTATTTTAAATTTTAATTTTTGTGACAACATTTCTAAATTGATAAGCGGATTTCTGGTTGGTTAAGAACTATACTTGCAACGCACAACTGATATCAATTCTTAATTAGCCAATTTTCGCCACGTCAATTTTTGGCGCCGTTGTCGGGGAGTTGCAATAGAGTGCTAAAGTTATTAATTGGATCTTATTTATTTGCATTTTATTTTATCTTGCTACCATGAGCTGCTTGTTTCTTTCGTTAGATGACGCGTTCACTTCCTGATCCAAACTTGCTAGTATTCGATCCTGAGATTGAAAGAACTATTTCACGAATAAGGCAAGCTCGGCATCAGTTAGTCCTCTCTGAGGGCGGATCTGAAATGTCACTTGAGAAAGAAAGCAGCCCCCGTTCTACTGATTTGGTTGATTTACGTGTAGGTAACATGGCAGCAGCTAGGAGAGTTACTATCTAGGAGGCTGGAGCCCCTGATTTTACAATGTAACCATTTCAAGCGCATCACCCAGCGGTGGCTACAGACTTTGAAATAAAGACCGCACTGCTCAATTTGATACCCAAGTTTCATGGCTTGCCTGCTCAAGAGCCTATCAAGCACCTGAGAGATTTTCAAGCAGCCTGTTCTACTGTCAGGCGTGATGGTACAGATGAAACTTCAATTTTGCTGAAAGCTTTCCCGTTTTCTCTTGAGGGGAAGGCAAGAGAGTGGTACTACACTCAACCAGCAGCAACTGTATCCAACTGGGATACATTGAGAAGAGAATTCTTGGAAAAATTCTTTCCAGCTGAAGTTACTGATAAACTGAGGAAAGACATTTCCATGATTGTTCAGAATGAATCTGAGACTCTCTATGAATACTGGGAGCGCTTCAATAATCTTCTGGAAGCATGCCCCCACCATATGATTGACAAGATAGTGTTACTCGGTTACGTCACACAGGAGTTATCAAATTGGAAGTGGCTAATTAAGAATTGATATAAGTTGTGCGTTGCAAGTATAGTTCTTAACCAACCAGAAATCCGCATATCAATTTAGAAAGGTTGTCACAAAAATTAAAATTAAAATACTGGGAGTATGAATCCCAGGTCGTCTCCCAACGAGTTGCAGAAAGGAGCGCTATTTTATTAATCAGATGTCTTCAAAAAGAGTTTGAGTTGAATAAACAGGGAATTAAATTGGGGAAATTAAGTAATTTAAATAAAAGCCTTGACTGGGAGTAGATTAGTTGGAAGCCCTATTCTTGTTGCAGTACTCTCAAGATTAATTGATAATTGAATGTCGTTCTGTTTAGTTATTCCTTACTAAATAAGGAAAAGTCAAACAAGTTGGAATGATGTTTCTACTCACAAGTCCCAATCCGCTTACTTGGAAGGATTGGCGTTAGTGACTAGAGAGCCATCCAATAATAAACCCAATTACAATTTCTCCCTTGAACATTCCAACTCAAGGGTTCCTTTCAATCAATTCCCCATCAAGTCAGGGAACTACTCGCTCATTGTGAATGTAGAACTCATAACATAGGAAAGGGAATTAAAGAAAGACATGATAAATAAATCTCAAAGAAATCAATTAAAAATAAAAGTAACTCTTGTATTAATAGATTCTAAAATAATCCAATAGTAAAATTGAGTGAATTAACGGACATGGAAGAGTAAAGCCAAGTAAAGAAAACGAACTAGAATGACGAAGTCTTGATGAGGTAATAACTCTTCTCAATATCCCAATGCAAAGAGCTATCGAAATAAAAATCCTAAGAACTATGAATGTGTCGAGAGAAAACCTAGAGGAGGAGTAAAAGTAGATCTAAAAACTAAAAAATGTGTAAAATGAATGTTGTTTTTGGTTTCTGCATGTTCTCTGGCTCTAGTCTGCTTTTCTGGGCCGAAAACTGGGTCAAAACAGGGCCCAAAATCGCCCTCAGCGAATTTTGCAGATTATGCAGATCGCGCATGTCACGCGATCGCGTCATTCATGCGGACGCGTCATGCGGCATTTTGCTTTGCCACGCGGGCGCGTCGTCCACGCCTCCGCGTCACTTGTGCTATTCCAATCTGCGCAGTCGCGTGAACCATGCGACCGCGTATATATATATATATATATATATATATATATATATATATATATAATGAGCTAAGCGTATGTTGATTGGGATGCAGAAGTTTGACTTGATTAAGAAGGTTGAGTTAAGGGTTAGAATTACGAATAATGGACAATTGTTAGATATAATTTCTGATTGAAGGTAATAAGTTTATAAGATTGTTGTTGTTGTTGAAATTCTGTTGATTGGTTGATTTATTATTGTTAAAAGAAGTGCAGAATTTTAATGCTTTAAAGTGAGCTTGTATGATATAAATCATGGTGATTTCTGATAGGTACATTGAACTGAGGTTTTGGGGTAGGGTTGTGATATAATTTAAGTAGTTAAAGTGATGAATAAGAGGAATGGTGGATTTGTATAAGTTGGAAACCTAGAGGACTAAATTTGGTTAGTGAAATTAAGAACTCTTGCTGCAGAAATTCCTAATCTGTTTGGACAGCAACTTAAAAAGAAAACTGGGAATAATTTGGACATGATTTTCGAATTAATATATTTTTCTAACAAATTTCTATAAGTCAATATTATTCCAGAAATATTTCAGAGAATTTGGCCAAGTGGTTTGGAAGATATGATTTTTTGAAGTTTAGTGGTTGCTGCAGATTTTTTTGGTTTTCTGGTTCTGCAGTACCAACTTCCAGATGCTATAACTTTGGATTTAAATGGAATTTTGAGTTGCTTCCAAAAAGGATTTAAATATTTATCAGTCTATTTTAAGTGCGAACAAGTTTGAGGTCCATATTTATTTTTTAGCCTTAGATAAGTCATTTGGAAGATGGGTTGTTTGCTGGAAATTCTGAACTGATTCATAAAAACAGGGCACCTCTTCCAATTGATAGTTAATTACTCAAACAAAGTGATATGAACCTGAAACTTGTGGGTTTTTAAACTAGGGAATGTTGACTGTAATCCCATCAAAATTTAGAGGCAACGGATTAGAATTTGAATTATTGTGGAATTTATAAAATTACTGCTGTTGTCTATTTTTTTGGAATTTTGTAAATACAGTAGCAGAATTCTAAATTTTTTAAACAATTCAATTCTAATCCAAGTTCAGCAAAACCTAACTTAAATTGAATATTAGGATCTCTAGAGTTACCTTACCAAGAAAAATAGGTTGTGCATAAGTATTTATAGCACAAGAAGGTTTTAGAATAAACAAGCTTAGGAAATGAAAAGAAATATAAGTTGCTTCTAGAAAGGGTTAAAGCTAAAGACAATGATATTGAGAGATAAAGAGAAGAAAGAAGAATGAGAAACAAAGAAGGAAATAAAAGTTGAGAGTTGATGTTGATAATCAATCAAGAATAATAAAATGTATGAGCAATGAGTTAAGAAAAGTTGAGAATGATGAGATGAGATATGAATTGGTATTGAGAATGAAAATGATAAATTGTAAGAAATGATTGAATAACTTGAGCTTGTGGCGTTGTCTCCATGTCAGCCGGGATTTTTTTCCCGTGGTTATTATTGAGCTTGGGGTATTGTGTTCCCCATGTCAGCTTGGGGTGTTGTCTCTTCTCCCCATGTCAGCTTGGGATTCGTCCCATGGATATTTTTGAGCTTGGGGGAGTTCTCTCCTCCCCATGTCAGTTTGGAGATTCTCCCCATAGTGTATTTTGAACTTGAGAACATGTCGGGATGGCTATGTAACCGACAGTTGATATCAACAACCGTAGGACAGGCATGCATCATGTGCACATTGTTTGAATTTCTTGTTAATGAACTATTTGGGAATGCCTACGTGATTATAACATGTTATTTGTTGTAATTGTTATCTGTATTACTTGTAAGTTACTTGTGCTTGCCTTGTGTGCTTATTTGTCTGTGTAAATTAATTGGTGATGGAGGAGCGGAGGAAGGGTGGACTGGTTTGGAGTTAATGTTAGGTTTAAAGTATGTAAGGTTAGGATTCTTTAGGTAACCTACCCCTTTTATGGCTTCTGCTTAGAGATTAAGTTTTATAATTACATGACAGAGTTCTAGGATTGCCTCTGACATTCCCAGAACCTTATTTATTATATGCGTGGCACCTTTACCATGCTAAGAACCTCCGGTTCTCATTCCATACTGTGTTGCTATTTTCAGATGCAGGTCGAGAGGCTCCTCGCTAGGCGTCTGGATCTTGAAGCAGAGTAGTTCCTGGATTATTTTGGGTTTTATGATTGTATATATATGTATCTATGTACCTAGCTTGCTCTCCAAAAAACTTGTTTATTTTGTTTCTCATAGAGGTTACAGGAGAGTTAGAACTTTGTTTCTGTATTTTGAGTATTTTGGGATACTTGTATATATATGTAAATATTCTCCGGCCAGCCTTGGCTTCGTAGGCTGAGTCAGGAGCTAGTTTCACTGTATTCTTAGCTCTCTTTCCGTTCTTTTGCTTATTTATGTCTATAACCTTTAGGTTTCTTAGCACGCAAGTAAACCTTTTTCCTGAGCGTTGTGCTTTTTTTATTTTGCGGTTTCGATTTACCCGTTTTTCAAGGCTCCTAGTTAAGTATCTCTTTTTCTATATATATATATATATATATATATATTTCTATTTTAGAGGTCGTAATACCTTACTATCTGAGTCTTATGACTTAAGCATAAGATTAAGTATGGTAGGGTGTTACACAATGGGTTCATGAACATTGTATGAAAAAGGGTCAATAAAAGAAATTTTGTGATTTTCTATCGCTGACACTGATTTGTATGACAAATTATGATCATCAGACTTGAATGGGAAAATATGCTCATAGAACTCAACATTTCTTGATAAGAAAACTTCTCTAGACTTGAAATTATACAATTTTCACTCCGTCCTTATGTCCCAAGAAAGCACACTTTCTAGCTCTCGGGTCTAGTTTCTTTTGATGAGCTAAAATTATGGCAGCATAAGCAAGGTAGCCAAATACTCTAACGTAGTTAATCTCTGATAATTTGTGAAACATGATTTGATATGGAGATTTATTTTTCAAAATAGTGCTAAAAATTGGATTTATAATGTGAATGGCTTGAGCACTTGCATAGTTCCAAAAATATTTTGGTGCATTTTTTTGAAACATAATTGCTCGAGCGACTGCTAGTATATGTTGATGCTTCCTTTCAACAATTTCATTTTGTTGAGGAGTCTTAACACAACTAGTTTGATGCATAATACCCATGGTTTCAAAGTAATTTGGCATTTTAAATTCTAATGCATTGTCAGTTCGAATTTTTTTAATGGTTTTGTTGAACTGAGTTTGGATTAGTGTAACAAATTTCTTAACTAATTCTCTAACTTCATATTTCAGTTTAAGAAAAGCCATGTGTATATGTTCTTATCATCCACAATTTTCAAAAAATATTTGTGGCCAGCAGTGGATAAATGATTGATAGGTCTCCAGATATATAAATGAAATAAATTAAACATTTCATTTGTTTTTTATAAACTGTGATTGAATGCTAATAGTTTTTATTTTGAAAAATGACACGAGTCACAAGGTTTATTATAATCAGTTTTCTATGCAAGAATAATTTCTTTTCGTTACATCAAGTTTATCTTGTGGTAAATGTCCTAGCCTACATGTTTGATGTAATGGTATGATTGGTAGACTTCTAGAAAGAATGAGATATGATGTGTAGCTCCTAAATCAATGACCCATGCACTGTTGTTATATACATTTAAGGACATTATATATGCTATACCTTGATTGGATAGGAGAGACACCACTTGGTTAGTTGATCCTATAGTTTTCTATGGTTTATGTACAACTAATTACAATAACAATGATAGTATTACGTGTTTTTTCATTCCACGCGTACGCATACAGCACGCTTACGCGTCCATTATCTTTCCATCCACCCTCTTTTCTTCTTCTTTCTTCTTCTTTCTTCTTCTCTCGTTCTTCCTTTCTTCTTCTTTCTCTCTACCTTTCCTATTCTCTCCTCTTCCTTTCTTACTTTATTCTTTTCCCTCTCTCTAAAAAAAAAAGAGTTTTTTCTCATCTTTCATTTTCTTTTGTTTATTGCATTTGCATACTTTTATTCTTCGCATTTTAATTTTGTTTTTATAGCTTGTTCTTCTTTTCTTTTCTAAGTTTCCTATTTTAATAATGGTGTTGAATTCTCTTACTCAATTGTTGAGACATTCTTGGTAAGTTTTGGTGCCTCTTGACTTGTTTGATATTGTTGGGTGATGAAATTTTTAAATCAATGCTTAATCTTGTATGACTCTTGTGTTCTTTGTGCATTGATATGAACTTGCATGCCTTTCATGACCCACTCTTTCTTGTTTAAACTTGATACTCAACATGCTCTTCATGTCAATTACTCATGCTTTGACTTTACTCTTGCATCAAGTTTAATGATATGCCTTAGCTTATATTGTTCTCTCACTCACATGTTGTAGCTACCATGTAGTTGAGAACCCTACTCTTATTTGGCATTAGCCCCCGCCTATATTCTATTTGCTTCGATGTCTTTGTTGTAGGCTTATTTTTCTTTCCTTTTCTCTTCTTTTAGGCTGGCCACCAAAAGGAAAAAGAAAAAGTTTCTAAATGGGGGCAACAAACAAGTTCATCCGCACAACCTTTTGAAGGAGCTCATCAATTGTAGTAACCCGTCTACCTTGCTCTTCTTTGCATGCACCGAAGACGGTGCAATCTTCAAGTGTGGGGAGGTTCGGTCGATGAGCGATCTCCGTGGGTAACAATTTTCTTTCAACACCAATTCTTAGTTTTCTTTGTTAGATTAGTTATTGCATTGCATGATAGGTTGCATGTTGGTTAGAATTTGTACATATTTTTACCACTTCTTTCTTATTAGGACTACTTGGTTAGGGTGATGATCTCTTTTCCAAGAAACTATTTTAGGGCACCCTACCAATTTTAAAAAAAATTTGTTGAACTTACTTGAAAGAATTTATTTCGGAACATGATTTTTGAGCTAAGAACACAAGCATGTGAGTTTTGAGCCTAATTGTGTGGTTACATCTTATAACCACTTATCTCCCTTCTTGTGTGCAATTGTTCTCTTTCTATGATTGTGATCTTTGATTTGTTTGATTCTTTATGTCCATTATTTTTTGTATTCATGCATTTATATGATTGAGGCCATCATTTCATTTAGCTCACCTACCCAAATAGCCTACCTTTTACCTCCCATTGTTAGCCAACTTTGAGCCTACGATTAACCCACTTTGTTCTTTAATTTAGCACATTACAAGCCTTAAAGCGAAAAATAATAAATTTCCTTTATTTGAATCTTTGATTATCTTAGGCTAGTGAGTGTGAGTATCATTCAAGTGTGGAAAAACTTGGGACATTGATTGGGATAAAAAGGGTGTTTTGTATTTCCACCGGGAATTTAGAAAATTGGGTACATGCTCATGCATTAATTATATGTAAAACCATATGCATTGATGCCTTCGTATATACTTTATTGTGAAAAATAAAAGAAAAAATGATAAAGAAAAAGGAAAAATATATATGAATAAAAATAAAAAATATAGAAAAAGAAAAGAAAAAAAAGCAATAAAAAGGGACAAAATGCCCCAAAGTAAAGATAAATAAAGATCAATGCATATGTGTGGTAATCAAAAGAAAATGCATGAGTATGTGAAAAAGTGAAGAATGGGTAGTTATGTTAGCACTTAAATTGTATAGGTTTCCATAGGTTAGGTGGGAAGTTTAAGTTGATCAAAGATTCAAATTATAGTCCACTTAACCATATACAATCCTACATTAACCATAGCCCCATTACAACCTATGAAAAGACCTCCTGATGAATGTATGTATGCATTGAATAATTGTCGATTGTTAGATGAAAAACAAATCATAGAAAGCATTATTAGGGGAGAATTGAGAGAATCGACTCTACACACCGAGCGACTAGAGTGCAAACACTTCCGGTGAGGGTTCAATGCTCAATTCCTTGTTCCCGGCTTTCATGAGTTTTCTTCTTGCAAGTCTACTTGAACTTTGATAAACCCCTATTTTGTGGTTTATCTTGTGCTTATTTTGGGGGATTTTATCACCTTTTTCCACATTTATTCAATGAAATAGCATGGTTTTGCAATTCTCCCTTGATTTGTGCTTAAATGTGAAAACATGCTTTTTAGGCCTTAAAATAGCTAAATTTAATTCACTTTAATTCCATTCGATGCCTTGATGTATTTGTTAAGTGATTTTAGGTTCATAGGGCAAGTATTGGATGGAAGAAGTGAGGAGAAAAGCATGCAAAGTGGGAGAACTCATGAAGAAATGAAGGAACCGTAAAGCTGTCAAGTCCGACCTCTTCGCACTCAATCAACCATAACTTGAGCTACAGAGGTCCAAATGAGATGGTTTCAGTTGCGTTGGAAAGCTAACATCCGGGGCTTCAAAATGATATAAAATTTACTATATGTTACTTCGCGTTCAGGGGCGCTCACGCGCCATGTACGCGTGCGCGCCGATGCTTTCCGTGGCCCACTAAAGTGAAATCGCCCCCAGCGATTTCTGAAGCACTTTAGGCCCAACCCAACTCATTTCTAATGCTATTTCATGCAGAATTCAAGCTTGGGAAAAGGGGGGAGTAATTGTTTTGTAGTATTAGCATCATGTAGGTTAGTTTCTAGAGAGAGAAGCTCCCTCTTCTCTCTAGAATTAGGTTAGGTTAATTTCTACTAGATCTAGGTTTAATTACATGTTTTCATCTTGTTTCTTTTATAATTTCTTACTTCTACTCTTTTATTCTCATGATTTGTAATGTTAATTTCTCTTTTATGTTCATGGATGCTCTTGTTGGATTTGATTTACTTTTAATGCAATTTAATATTTGATGTCTCTTTATTGTTGATTTGAGTTGTTGATCTTGTTTCCTTGCAATTTATAGTTGGTAGATTTTACTATTCTTGCTCATTTACCATGCTTTCCTTTTATACCTTCCAAGTGTTTGACAAAATGCTTGGTTGGGCTTTAGAGTAGATTTTGAGCATTCTTGGCTTGGAAAGAGTAATTAGGCAATCTTGAGTCATGAAAACCCAACTCATGTTGGTGATCTAGAGTTGTTAGCTAATATTGTTTCCATTGACGCTAATCTTTTGCTAATTTAATTAGTAAGTTGATTATGACTTTTGGATTGAGATTAGCTAGTCTTATCAGACTTTCTCTCATGGAAGATAATATGATACCTTTTTCCAATATTGGAGATGACGTAATGAGATAAATTCTTGTTTATAATTGTGACATGATTAATTAGTCTTGTTTAACATTCTCCATATGTGAAGATGACATGATACCTTCTTCCAATGTTGGAGTTGACTAAATAAGATGAATTAATCATTGTATGACTAGGATAGAAAGCCTATGATCTCAATTCTTGCCATGAATGTCTCTCTTTATTACTTGCTTTCTTTAATTACTCTCTTTACTTTTCTTGTCATTTATTTTATTGCCCCTTCTATCAACCAAACCCCCCTTACATCCTTCATAGCCAATAATTGACCACTTCGTTGCAATTCCTTATGAGACGACCCGGAGTCCAAATACCCCGGTTAATTCTTATTTGGAGTTTGTACATGTGACAACTCAAATTTAATTTGATGTGAGAGTTGTTTGTTGGTTTGGAGCTATGCTTACAACGAAATTCTTCTTTCCATAAGAGAAATTCCTAACCAACACGATTCTTGCCTATCAAATTAATGGCGCCGTTGCCGGGGAGTTGCAATGGTGTTACATTATTGGCTATTGTGAATATTGTGAATATGTTTGCCTTTTGCTTATTTGTTAGTTTTTGTTAGCTTTAGGACTTTGTTGCTTATTTTTGTTAGCTTTTGTTTTTATTTGCTATTATGAATTCTCATGCTCACTTTGGCTATGAGTTTGGCTCAAATTATGTTGTAGGAAATGGGAACTATAATGACAATATGCACCAAGGATGGAATAATCAAAGGTGGGAGGAGCCTCAAGGGATTGATCAACCTTCTTGGCAACAACAACCTCCGAATTCTTATGGGTATATTTCCAATCCTAATGCATATCAATCTAATGGATGTGGTGACCCTTACTGTGATTGTCAACAACCACCACCACATGCCTATGAACCACCCCCTCAACATGACTTTGAATCACCTTACTCACATGCCCCCTACCACCAAACACCTCCATATGGCCATAATCCTTATCCACCATACCAACCACCATATGAACCATACATAGAACCACCACCATTCCAACATAATTACTCTCAAAAACCACCTCAATGTATACTAACTCCATACCCTTACCAAAATGAACCACCTTCCAACTATAATGCCTTCCCCTCAAATAATGAACCCTCTCTTCCACCACTGCCCTCCGATGAAGCCTCCATGTTGGAATTGAGAAATCTTGAATCTCATATTTTAAGGCGACAAGAAGAGAATGGAAAGAAGTTTAAAGAGCTAGGAGCCAAGATGGCTATCCTAGTGAAAGCCGTTAGCAATATGGCCTCCTCCTGACTAAGCCCAAGCAACCAAGGCACTCCCATTGATGAATGTGGAGAGGCAATCAAGGAGCATAGTGAGGGAGTGAGTTTAGAGCTTCAAGGTGAAGAAGAGGAGTTGAAGCAAGGAGTTCAACAAGAGGAGGAAGTTAAGATGATTGAGCCGGAAGAAGTGGTTGAAGCTTTTGAAGAGGTTGACCAAGAGATGGATTCAATCATTGAGGAATTCCTATGTACAATTGAATCCTCTTCCATTGGGCTTGACATGGAGATCAAAGAAGAAGACGCACAACCTCTCATGCCTATGGTGAGCACTGAAGAAGAAATTGAAGAGGAAGCAAGCCACCAAAAGGAAGAGGTTGAAGTTGAAGAAAGTTGTAAAGAGGTGGAGATAGTCAAGGAAGAGCACAAGGGAGTGAAACTTGCAAGATCATTAGGACCAACCCTTCCTAAGTCACCATCCAATACAACATTCAAGTGGGTAAAATTCTTATCCCTAAGCTTTAATTTCTCACTTGAATATGGTTTGCTTGAGACGGATGGGCAACTTAGAGCTCTTTGTGGAGTCAAGAGTAGGAGAGAATTGGTTAGTGGGTGGAAATGCCAATCAAGGTTCCTTATGGTTGGAAACTCAAGATCTAAGTACAATGGTTGGTATAGTTCTCGACGAAAGGGGTCTAGGAAGATGCTTTGGTGTTTACTTGAGAATTCGAATCACTTCTCACCCAATTGGAATCATGATGATCAATTTGAAGATGGGTGTCAAAACAAAGTGTGGGATCCCGGATCGCACAAGGAAAATCAACTTTGGGAGCTAATGGTTTGTGAAGAACTCCATCAAAGCTTGAAGATATTAACATTGAAGAATGGAGCTTATTGGAGATTCAAGCATTGGTAGATGTTCAAAGATAGCTTCAAGCACAAGCCATCTTAAGAGGAGCTCCCCATAAGTCCAACTTAAGGACAATAAACAAAAGTGCTAGGTGGGAGACACCCCACCATGGTAATATCTTTTCATTTTCTCTTTTGTAAATATTGTTAGCATTAGTTTAAATTCATATTTAGAGTAGTTTGTTGAGTTTATTTGGTAGTTTGATATGTTAAATAAGGTTTTAAGGTGCTTTGGGTAGCTATTTGGAGGTTTGGAATGCTTGGCTTGGTGCAAGAACTTGAAAACAAATTTTTGAAAAACAGAGCACCAACCCACGCGTGCGCACACTTGGCGCGTACGCGCGCCTCAAGCATTTTCGATCATCTACGCGGACGCGCCATGTACGCGTACGCCTGGATGCAAAAATTTCCACCCCCAGCCTAAAACCAGAGAGTTATGCTCAGTTTGTGCCTATTTTGTGCCCGCACTGACGCGCAGGCGTACTTGGCGCGTCTGCGTCGATCGCCATCTTCACATCCGCGCGTAAGCGTACATGGCGCGTACGCGTCCTTTAGCCAAACTGTGCATCGGCGCGGAAGCGTGCATGACGCGTCCACGCCGGTCAAAAAAAAATTCTTTTCTTCCACCCTCTTTTATTGCATTTGCTTGTTTTCATTCATTGCATTTTAATTTTATTTTTGCAACTTGTTTTCCCTTTTTTTTCTAAGTCTCTTATTTTAATAATGGTGTTGAATTCTCTTACTCAATTGTTGAAAAATTCTTGGTTAATCTTGGTGCTTCTTGACTTGTTTGATATTGTTGGGTGATGAAACTTTTAAATCAATGCTTAATCTTGTATGACTCTTATACTCTGTGTGCATTGATATGAGCTTACATGTCTTTCATGACCCACTCTTTTTAGTTGAACTTGATGCTTTTGAGTGCTCTTCATGCTTTGACTTTGTTCTTGCATCAAGTATTAATTGATATGCCTTAGCTTATATTGCTTTCTCATCTACATGCGTAGCTAACATGTAGTGAGGACCCTATTCTTATTTGGCATTATCCCTGCCTATGTTATATTTGCTTAATATCTTTGTTGTAGGCTTAATTTTCTTTATTTTTCTCTCCTTTGAAGTTGGCCACTAAGAAGGAAAGGAATAAGGAAGCTTCTAAATGGGGCAACAAGCAAGTCCACCCGCACAATCCTTTGAAGAAGCTCATCAATTATAGCAACCCGTCCACCTTGTTCTTGTATGCATGCACCGAGGACGGTGCAAATTTCTAAGTGTAGGGAGGTCGTCTGACCGATCTCCATGGGTAACCATTTTCGTTTCCAACACCAATTTTTCAAATTTTGTCCTTGTTAGTTAGTTGTTGCATTGCATGATAGGTTGCATGCTAGTTAGAATTTGTATATATTTTACCACTTCTTTTTATGTTAGGACTACTTGATTAGGGTGATGATTTCTTTTCCAAGAAACTGCTTTTAGGGCACCCTACCAATTTAAAAAATTTTTTCTTGTTGAACTTGCTTGAAGAATTTATTTTGGAACATGGTTTTTGAGTTAAGAACACAAGCATGTGAGTTTTGAGCCCAATTGTGTGGTTACATCATATACAACCACTTATTTTCATTCTTGTGTGCATTATTCTCTTCCTATGATTGTAATCTTTGATTTGTTTAATTCTATATGTCCATTATTTTGTATATACATGCATTTACATGATTGAGGCCATTGTTCAAATAGCTCACTTACCCAAATAGCCTACCTTCTATCTTCCATTGTTAGCCAATTTTGAGCCTATGCTTAACCCATTTGTTCTTAATTGTAGCACATTACAAGCCTAAGTGAAAAATAATAAATGTCCCTTGTTTGGATCTTTGATTAGCTTAGGCTAGTGAGAGTGTTCATCATTTGATTTTGGAAGAGTTGGGAACATTGGGTAGAGATAAAAGTGTGTTTATGTTTTTGTTGAAAAATCATGGGAATTGGGTACATACTCATGTATTAATCATGTGTAAACCATATGCATTGATGTTCTTGTATATATATTTTAGTTCGAAAAGAAAAAAATTAAATAAAAAAAATGAATGAAAATAAATAATATAATTAGAAAAAGAAAGACAAAGAATTGCAATAAAAAGGGGACAAAATGCCCCAAAGCAAGGTTCAATAAAAGTCAATGCATATGGGTGGTGATAAAAAAGAGAATGCATAAGTGTGTGAAAAAGTGAAAAATGGGTAGTTAGGTTTGTTTAGAATTATATAGGTTGTCATAGGTTAGGTGGGAAGTTTAAGTTAATCAAAGATTCAAATTTCAAGCACACTTGACCATGTGCATCCTACCTTGACCATAGCCCCATTACAACCTATGGGAAAGCCCTCATGATATTTGTATGCATGCATAAAGTAATTGTTGATTGTCAGATGAAAAACAAATCTTGGAAAGCATGATTAGGGGAGAATTGAGTGAATCAACCCCATACACTTGAGTGACTAGAGCGAATACACATCCGGTGAGGGTTCGATTGCTCAATTACATGTTTCCACCCATGATCATCTTTTCTTGCAAGTTTGGAAAATCTTTTTAATAATTCAATTCAATTGTGGGTTTGATTTGATTGCTATTGCTTTAGCCCTTGTACTTGTATATGTATTCTTGGAAATTGATTGTTTCGACCAAGTAGATGCATTCATGTAGATAGATTGCATATAGATAGGTTGCATGTAGTTAGTTTGCATTGAATAAATGTTGATGTCCCTTTGCTTCTTTCTTGATTTTAGCATGAGGACATGCTTGGTTTAAGTGTGGGGAGATTTGATAAACCCCAATTTTGTGGTTTATCTTGTGCTTATTTTGGGGGATTTTATCACCTTTTCCCACATTTATTCAATGAAATAGCATTGTTTTGCAATTCTCCCTTGATTTGTGCTTAAATGTGAAAACATGCTTTTTAGGCCTTAAAATAGCTAAATTTAATTCACTTTAATTCTATTTGATGCCTTGATGTATTTGTTGAGTGATTTCAGGTTCATAGGGCAAGTATTGGTGGAAGAAGTGAGGAGAAAAGCATGCAAAGTGGGAGAACTCATGAAGAATTGAAGGAACCATAAAGCTGTCAAGTCTGACCTCTTCGCACTTAATCGACCATAACATGAGCAACAGAGGTCCAAATGAGGCGGTTCCAGTTGCGTTGGAAAGTTAACATCTGGGGCTTCGAAATAATATAAAATTTGTCATATGTTACTTTACGTTCAGGGGCGCGCACGTGCCATGTACGTGTGCGCGCCGATGCTGTTCGTGGCCCACTAAAGTGAAATCGCCCCCAACGATTTCTGAAGCACTTTGGGCCCAACTCAACTCATTTCTAATGCTATTTCATGTAGAATTCAAGCTTGGGCAAAGGGGGGAGTAATTGTTTTATAGTATTAGCATCATGTAGGTTAGTTTCTAGAGAGAGAAGCTCCCTCTTCTCTCTAGAATTAGGTTAGGTTAATTTCTACTAGATCTAGGTTTAATTACATGTTTTCATCTTGTTTCTTTTATGATTTCTTACTTCTACTCTTTCATTCTCATGATTTGTAATGTTAATTTCTCTTTTATGTTCATGGATGCTCTTGTTGGATTTGATTTACTTTTAATGCAATTTAATGTTTGATGTCTCTTTATTGTTGATTTGAGTTGTTGATCTTGTTTCCTTGCAATTTATAGTTGGTAGATTTTACTATTCTTGCTCATTTACCATGCTTTCCTTTTATGCCTTCCAAGTATTTGACAAAATGCTTGGTTGGGCTTTAGAGTAGATTTTGAGCATTCTTGGCTTGGAAAGAGTAATTAGGCAATCTTGAGTCATGAAAACCCAACTCATGTTGGTGATCTAGAGTTGTTAGCTAATATTGTTTCCATTGACGCTAACCTTTTGCTAATTTAATTAGTAAGTTGATTAGGACTTTTGGATTGAGATTAGCTAGTCTTATTAGACTTTCTCTCATGGAAGATAATATGATACCTTCTTCCAATATTGGAGATGACGTAATGAGATAAATTCTTGTTTATAATTGTGACATGATTAATTAGTCTTGTTTGACATTCTCCATATGTGAAGATGACATGATACCTTCTTCCAATGTTGGAGTTGACTAAATAAGATGAATTAATCATTGTATGACTAGGATAGAAAGCCTATGATCTCAATTCTTGTCATGAATGTCTCTCTTTATTACTTGCTTTCTTTAATTACTCTCTTTACTTTTCTTGTCATTTATTTTATTGCCCCTTCTATCAACCAAACCCCCCTTACATCCTTCATAGCCAATAATTGACCACTTCATTGCAATTCCTTGTGAGACGACCCGGAGTCTAAATACTCCAGTTAATTCTTATTTGGGGTTTGTACATGTGACAACTCAAATTTAATTTGGTGTGAGAGTTGTTTGTTGGTTTGGAGCTATGCTTACAACGAAATTCTTCTTTCCATAAGAGAAATTCCTAACCAACACGATTCTTGCCTATCAAACTTCATTTTGATATTTGAATTGGTAGGATTCATGAATCGTTGTATGATCTTGGCCCTACTTGTGTATGTATGTCTTGGAGATTGATTTACTTTTAACCAAGTAGGTAGAATCATTTTGCATTTAGTTACATTCATTTAGATAGGATGCATATAGTTCTTTGCATTGAATAAATATTCATACCCCTTTTCTTGTCCTTCTTGGTTTAGCATGAGGACATGCTATTGTTTATGTGTGTGGAGGTTGATAAACCCCATTTTTAAGGTTTATCTTGTGTTGAATTTAGAGGGTTTTGTCAACTTTTCTCCCATTTATTCACTAAAATAGCATGGTTTTGTGAATTCTCCTTTAATTGTGCTTAAGAGTAAAAATATGCTTTTTAGGTCTTAAAATAGCTAAATTTAATTCACCTTGATTCCATTAGATGACTTGATATGTTTGTTAAGTGATTTTAGGTTTAGGAAGCAAAGATTGGATTGAGGGAATGAAGAAAAAGCATGTAGAAATGGAGAACTCATGAAGAAATGAAGGAACCACAAAGCTATCAATCCTGGCCTCTTCGCACTTAATTGATCATAACTTGAGTTACAAAGGTCCAAATGAGGCGGTTCCAGTTCCATTGGAAATCTAACATCTGGGGCTTCAAAATTATATAAAATTTGTCATAGTTATCTAGTGTTTAGGGATGCGTACGCGTGATATACGCGTACGCGTGGGAAGCTGCCCGTGACTCACTAAAGGTAACTCGTGGCCAGCGATTTCTGAAGCATTTTGGGCCCAATCCAACTCATTTCTGATGCTATTTAACCCAAGGATTGAAGAGGGATAAAGGAAGGAGTTAGTTAATTAGTTTTAGTTTAGTTTTCATCATGTTTTAGTTAGTTTCTAGAGAGAGAAGCTCTCTCCTCTCTCTATATTAGGGTTCTTAGTTCTTAGATCTAGATCTACTTCTTATTCTCTTCTAATTTTCCTTTTCCATCTTTAATTGTTCTCTTGTAGTTGTAGAATTCTTCTTTTCTTGTAGTTCTCTTGTAGTTCTTTTATATTGTTAGTTGTAGTTTATGGATTCTCTTATAGATCTACATTTCCTTTTAATGTAATTCATGATTTCTTTGTTGTTTCATAATTACTTTGGTTCTCTATTGTTGATCTCTTGCTTTTGTAGCTATAGATTCCCTTAATTCTTGCAATTTATGTGTTGTTTGTTTGTATTTCCCACTAGGTGTTTGTTGAAATGCTTCTTCTAGTTATGAGTTAGATTTTTGTTCCTCTTGGCTTAGGTTGAGTAATTGGTGACTCTTGAATTATCAAACTCTCTTGTTGATTGATGATTGGAAGTTGCTTATTAACTTGAATGTCACTAAAGTTAGTCTTTTACTTTGATTAGACTAGGACTTGTGGTCTCAAGTTGATTGTATCCACTTGACTTTCCTTCATAGTTAGAGGTTAACTAAGTGGGAGAAATGAACAATTCTCATATCACAATTGATGATGATAATTAGGATAGGACTTCTAATTCTCATACCTTGCCAAGAGCTTCCCTAATTATTAGTTTATTTCTTTTGCCATTTACATTTCTTGTTTCTTATCTCAAAAACCCCAAAAGATACTTCATAGCCAATAATTGAACACTTCATTGCAATTCCTAGGGAGAATAACCCGAAGTTTGAATACTTCAGTTATTTTTATAAGGGTTTGTACTTGTGACATCCAAATTTTTTGCATGAAAGGATTATTTGTTGATCTAGAAACTATACTTGTAACGAGAACTTATTGTGAAATTCTATACCATCAATTTTTCATTCATCAAACCTTCCTCTATTTGTATGAGGAGGGTTTGAAGTGCTCATAAGGGCCTTGGCATCAATTATCCATTCACCTTGCTATATATGTCTCTCTTGCTGAAGCAGTAGTAAGAAGGCTTGTTTAATTTTTGGCATTGGCTTCATTAACATTACTTGAGACCTGATACACCACTATTTTATGATATATTTTGGATTGAATTGAGTGGGTTTTGTCAACTACTCTCACACTTATTCATGTAAATTGCATGTTTTTAAGTTTCCTTCCTAATTCTATGCTATAATTGAAAACATACTTCTTAGGCCTTTAAAATCATTAATTTTTAATCCTCTGTTATTATCATTCGATGCCGTGATATGTGCGCTAAATGATTACATGATTTATAGAGCAGGAATGGCTAGAGGGTGAAGAAGAAGCATGCTAAAGTGGAAGGAACACAAGAATTTGAAAATTTGAGAAGCTGAAGGTGACACGCGTGCATGGATGACGCGTACGCATGATCAAACCATTTTTCACTGACGCGTATGCGTGACTGACGCGTACGCGTGACGAGCGTCACATGCAGCAATTATCAAAACTTGCTGGTGGCGATTTCTGGGTTGATTTAGACCCAGTTTCAAGCTCGAAAGTGCATACTAGAGGCTGGGATGGAGCTGAGACGGAAGACACTTTTCACTTTAGCTTAGTTTTTTATTGATTTTGAATTCTAGTGAGAGAAACTCCTACTTCTCTCTAGGCTTTTAGCATTCTTATTTTTATTTTCGAATTGGATATTGAGAGAGTTGATGCTACCTTCATTCCTCGTCATTTTTTTCTAGTTTCTTCTTTAATTCCCTTAATACACTTCCATTTGGTTACTGAATTCATGTTTGGATCTTGTTACTCTTTAATTTTATTAATGCATTGAATTATTTTTATGTTTATTTTTATTGCTTGTTTGATCATTGTTAATTATTATTAGTGCTAATTTTGATTTAATTAATTTCTCATAATTATCATGTCTTTTATTTACACCTACTATGTGTTTGTAAAAATGACATTCATGAAAATGGAATAAATTTACCAACTTAATTGGGGGTTGAGTAATTGAAACTCCTTGAGTTGTTATACCAAAGTATTAATCTGTAATTGAAAACTGCTGGCTAGCTCAAATCTCACCAACTCTAGTCCTTCCCCATGTATTGAAGTAATCATATCTAGGAATATGAGTGAATCTCTTGGAAATGAGGCTCGCTTTGTATCTTTCCAAACTCCCATTAGCTTTGAGTTTTGTCTTGAAAACCTACTTGCAGCCGATTGCACGTTTGCCCTTTGGTAAGTAGTAAGGAACCAAGTGTTGTTCTTTTCTAGAGCTTCTAATTCTGCATTAATGGCCTATTGCGAACAAGGATGCACAATGGCTTCTTGATATGACTTTAGTTCTTCTATTGTGGATAATGCAATAGACAAGTTTCTATGTGATGGTGATAAGGATGCATATGAGATGACACTACTCAGTGGGTATTTGTATTGAGAAATAGGAGTGGAGGAGGATTGGCAAGTTAAAGTAGTATTCAGCAGCGAGCAACGAAAGTATTTCAAGTAAGAAGGGAATTTCCTCTCTCTTATTGACTTTCTAGCATATCCAGCAGGTAATGCACTTTGATAATTTAAAGATGTGTTTGAAAAACTATTTTGAATTCTAGAAGAAAAATTATTTTAGTTTAAAATTGTGTGCTCAGTTTGAGAAATTGAGTTTGAAACAATTTAATGAGGGAGTGTTTGTGTGTGTGGATTGATTTTGTAATTTGCAAGGTCTGATGCTTGATGGATCATGCACAATGGGTTCATGAACATTGTATGAAAAAGGCTCAATAAAAGAAATTTTGTGATTTTCTATCGCTAACACTGATTTGTATGACAAATTATGATCATCAGACTTGAATGGAAAAATATGCTCATAGAACTCAATATTTCTTGATAAGAAAACTTCTCTAGACTTGAAATCATACAATTTTCACTCCTTCCTTATGTCCCAAGAAAGCACACTTTCTAGCTCTCGGGTCTAGTTTCTTTTGATGAGCTGAAATTGTGGCAGCATAAGCAAGGCAGCCAAATACTCTAACGTAGTTAATCTCTGATAATTTGTCAAACATGATTTGATATGGAGATTTATTTTTTAAAATAGTGCTAAAAATTGAATTTATAATGTGAATGGCTTGAGCACTTGCATAGTTCCAAAAATATTTTGGTGCATTTTCTTGAAACATAATTGCTCGAGCGACTGCTAGTATATGTTGATGCTTCCTTTCAACAATTTCATTTTGTTGAGGAGTCTCAACACAACTAGTTTGATGCATGATACCCATGGCTTCAAAGTAATTTGGCATTTTAATTTCTAATCCATTGTCAGTTCGATTTTTTAATGGTTTTGTTGAACTGAGTTTGGATTAGTGTAACAAATTTCTTAACTAATTCTCTAAGTTCATATTTCAGTTTCATGAAGAAAAGCCATGTGTATATGCTCTTATCATCCACTATTGTCAAAAAATATTTGTGGCCGGCAGTGGATAAATGATTGATAGGTCTCCAGATATATAAATGAACTAAATTAAATATTTCATTTGTTTTTTATAAACTGTGATTGAATGCTAATATTTTTGGTTTTGAAAAATGACACGAGTCACAAGGTTTATTATAATTATTTTTCTATGCAAGCATAATTTCTTTTCATTACATCAAGTTTATCATGTGTTAAATGTCCTAGCCTACATGTTTGATGTAATGGTATAATTGGTAGACTTCTAGAAAGAATGAGACATGATGTGTAGCTCCTGAATCAATGACCCATGCACTGTTGCTATATACATTTAAGGACATTATATATGCTATACCTTGATTGGTTGGGAGAGACACCACTTGTTTAGTTGATCTTATAATTTTCTATGGTTTATGTACAGCTAATTACTACAACAATAATAGTATTACGCATTTTTGCTCTAATGTTAACTCGAATTCGGTATGATTTTTCTCCACATTGATGATTATGGTTGTTTCACAATTTTATTTAGCAGCTATGTTGTTGATGAAACTTGTTCCACCTTGCTTGAAATGAGGTCGTAGTCCATGTTTCTTGTAACACATATCAACTAAGTGACCACTCTTTCCACAATATGAACATTACTTTGGGGTTCCTCTTCCCATTCTTCGGCCTCTACCAGTTCCTACCTCGACGTCTTCCCCTTCCTCTATTTGCATGAGGAGGGTTTGAAGTGCTTATAAGGGTTTTGGCATCAATTATCCCCTCACATCGGTATATCTGTCTCTCTTACTGAAGCAGTGGTAAGAAGGCTTGTTTAATCTTTGGCATTGGCTTCATCAACATTACTTGAGACCTGATACACCACTATTTTATGATATATTTTGGACTGAATTGAGTGAGTTTTATTAACTACTCTAACACTTATTCATGTAAATTGTATGTTTTTAAGTTTCCTTCCTAATTCTATGCTATAATTGAAAACATGCTTCTTAGGCCTTTAAAATCACTAATTTTTAATCCTCTGTTATTATCATTCGATGCCGTGATATGTGCATTAAGTGATTACAGGATTTATAGAGCAGGAATGGCATAGAGGATTGGTGCACGAAATTACAATCACACTTTTGTAACTCCGCACAACTAACCAGCAAGTGCACTGGGTCGTCCAAGTAATACCTTACGTGAGTAAGGGTCGATCCCACGGAGATTGTCGGCTTGAAGCAAGCTATGGTTATCTTGTAACTCTTAGTCAGGATATCAATAATTCTCAGATTTAATTGTAAAAAGTAAAAGAACATGAAATAAATACTTGTTATGCAGTAATGGAGAACAGGTTGAGGTTTTGGAGATGCTTTGTCTTCTGAATTTTTGCTTTCCTACTGTCTTCTTCTTCATGCACGCAAGGCTCCTTCCATGGCAAGCTGTATGTTGGTGGATCACCATTCTCAATGGCTACCATCCGTCCTCTCAGTGAAAATGGTCCAAATGTGTTGTCACCGCACGGCTTATCATTTGTCGGTTCTCACTCATGCTGGAATAGGATCCATTGATCCTTTTGCGTCTATCACTACGCCCAACACTTGTGAGTTTGAAGCTCGTCACAATCATCCTATCCCAGATCCTACTCAGAATACCACAGACAAGGTTTAGACGTTCCGGATCTCAAGAATGCTGCCAATTGATTCTAGCTTATACTACGAAGACTCTGATCTGAACCATGAGGCTAAGAGATACGCACTCAATCTAAGGTAGAATGGAGGTGGTTGTCAGGCACGCGTTCATAGGTTGAGAATGGTGATGAGTGTCACGGATCATCACATTCATCAAGTTGAAGTACGAATGAATATCTTAGAATAGAAGCAAGCGTGATTGAATGGAAAACAGTAGTAATTGCATTAATTCATCAAAACACAGCAGAGCTCCTCACCCCCAACCATGGGGTTTAGAGACTCATGCCGTAGAAGATACAATATGAAACGTGTAGAGTGTCATGAGGTACAAGATGAATCACTAAAAGTAGTTTTTATAATAAACTAGTGACCTAGGGTTACAGAAAATGAGTACGCTAGAATAGTTAGTGTAGAAATCCACTTCCGGGGCCCACTTGGTGTGTGCTTAGACTGAGCATTGAAGCTTTCACATGTAGAGACTTTTCTTGGAGTTAAATGCCAGCTTTTGTGCCAGTTTGGGCGTTTAACTCCAGCTTTTATGCCAGTTCTGGCGTTTTGATGCCAGAATTTCTATACTAACTTGTTACGCCGGTTTGGGCCATCAAATCTCAAGCAAAGTATGGACTATTATATATTACTGGAAAGCCCAAGATGTCTACTTTCTAACGCAATTGAGAGCACGCCAATTGGGCTTTTGTAGCTCCAGAAACTCCACTTCGAATGCAGGGAGGTCAGAATCCAACAGCATCTGCAGTCCTTTTTCAGCCTCTGAATTAGATTTTTGCTCAGCTCCCTCAATTTCAGCCAGAAAATACCTAAAATCACAGAAAAATACACAAACTCATAGTAAATTCCAGAAATGTGATTTTTATTTAAAAACTAATAAAAATATAATAAAAACTAACTAAAATATACTGAAAACATACTAAAAACAATGCCAAAAAGTGTATAAATTATCCGCTCATCACAACACCAAACTTAAATTGTTGCTTGTCCTCAAGCAACTAAAAACAAAGTAGGATAAAAAGAATAGAATAGACAATGAATTTCAAAAACATCTATAAAGATTAGTCTTAATTAGATGAGCTGGGCTATTAGCTTTTTGCTTCTGAACAGTTTTGGCATCTCACTTTATCCTTTGAAGTTCAGAATGATTAGCATCTATAGGAACTTAGAATTCAGATAGTGTTATTGATTCTCCTAGTTCAGTATGTTTATTCTTGAACACAACTACTTTATGAGTCTTGGCCATGACCCTAAGCATTTTGTTTTTCAGTATTACCACCGGATATATAAATGCCACAGACACATAACTGGGTGAACCTTTTCAGATTGTGACTCAGCTTTGCTAGAGTCCCCAATTAGAGGTGTCCAGAGCTCTTAAGCACACTCTTTTTACTTTGGACCACCACTTTAACCGCTTAGTCTCAAGCTTCTCACTTGACACCTTCACGCCACAAGCACATGGTTAGGGATAGCTTGGTTTAGCCGCTTAGGCCAGGATTTTATTCCTGTAGGCCCTCCTATCCACTGATGCTCAAAGCCTTGGATCCTTTTTATTTTACCCTTGCCTTTTGGTTTAAAGGGCTATTGGCTTTTTCTGCTTGCTTTTTCTTTTTCTTTCTTTTTCTTTTTTTTTTCTTTTTTTCTCTTTTTTTTCTTTTTTTCTTTTTTTTTTTGCAAGTTTTATATTCACTACTTTTTCTTGCTTTAAGAATCATTTTTATGATTTTTCAGATTATCAATAACATTTCTCCTTTTCCATTATTCTTTCAAGAGCCAACAATTTTAAAATTCATAAACAACAAATTCAAAAATATGCACTGTTCAAGCATTCATTCAGAAAGACAAAAAGGATTGCTACCACATCAAAATAATTAAACTGTTTTAAAATTCAAAATTCACGTTCTTCTTTTTCTTTTTCAGAAAACATTTTTCATTTTAAGAAAGATGATAGATTCATAGGATATTCATAGCTTTAAGACATAAACTTTAAATTTTTTTTAATCATGGAATGAAAATAAGACTCAAAAATAAATATAAGAGCAAACCAATAATAATGGAAGACAAAAAATTAAAAAACAGAAAAATAAATGACTCTTAAAATAGATTCCTAATAATAAAGATTATCACAGAGTTAGGACAACAACCTTGATTTTGAGCAGTGGATGCTCCTTCAATCTGTGGGGTATTTGGTCCTTCAAGGGAGAGCTTCTGGCGCTTCAGCTCCTGTAGCTCACGCCCCTGCTTCTCCTGTTCCTTTAGCAGCTTGCAGAGCATGCAGTTTCGATTCTGTTGTTCGTCCTTGAGTTGATCCACAGCTTCTTGCAGCTTAGTGACAGATGCTTCTAGGCGGGTCCAGTAGTCAATTTCAGGTATTTCTGGGAGGAACTCCTGTGCCCTCCTTTTGATGGAGTTGTCTTGCACTTGTTGTCCTTCCATTGACTTATTGGTGATTGCGTGTTCGATTGGAATGAATTCATCTACTCCCATCCTCACCCCAGCATCTTTACATAGTAGAGAAATTAAACTTGGGTATGCCAGTTTGGCTTCAGTGGAGTTCTTGTTTGAAATTGTGTAAATCTCACAAGAAATCAGATGATGAATCTCCACTTCGTTTCCCAGCATAATACAATGAATCATCACTGCTCTTTTGACAGTGACCTCAGAGCGGTTGCTAGTGGGCAGTATGGAACGCCCAATAAAGTCCAACCAGCCTCTTGCAACTGGTTTGAGATCTCCTCTCTTGAGTTGGTTTAGGACACCTTTTGAATTGGTTATCCACTTAGTTCCAGGGAGGCATATGTCCTCTAGAACTTGGTCCAATCCCTTATCTTCTCTCACCATTCTCCTATTAAAGGATTCTGGATCATCTTGTAGTTGAGGCAGTTTGAAGACCTCTCTTATTTTGTCCAGATGGAAGTAAATAATCCTCCCTCTGACCATGGTTCGGTAGGTATGAAAGGCGGTTCCAGTTATTCTCTGCTTATCTGTCAGCCACAGATTTGAATAGAATTCCTGAACCATGTTTCTTCCAACCCTTGTTTCAGGATTAGCTAGAATTTCACATCCTCTGTTTTGAATTTGCTCTTGGATCTCCGAATATTCGTCTTCTTTCAGATCGAATTTAACTTCCGGGATCACTGATCTTAGACCCATTATTTTATGATAATGGACTGCATGCTCTTTGGTGAAGAACCTCTCTTGATTCCAAAGACTCTTTGGAGTATTCTCTTTCTTGCCTCTTGAATTGGTTTATTTTCCTTTAGGAGCCATGAACTTGATGAGTCTTAGCTCAGTGATCACGGAAAAATACACCAAACTTAGAGGTTTGCTTGCCCTCAAGCAAAAGAAAGGAAAGGGGAGAGAGAGGAGGAGATGCAAATTCGAATGGTGGAGAGGAGGGGATGGCCGAATGTGTATTTATAAGTGGAGGGGAGGGATTTCGAAAATTTTGAAAAAGATATGACATAAAGATATGATTGGTGGAAGAAAATAGAACCATGATATGAAAAGATGAGATTTTTAAATGGAAAAGATTTAAAGAGGTTAAATCTGAAAATTTGTTTATGCATCTAAGAATTAAGAGATGATATGATGAGTTTGGAAAAGATTTGGAAAGAAATTGAAAAGATACTTGAGTTTTTGAAGAAGAGTTGGGAAGGATTGGAAAGAAATTTGAAAAGAGATTTAGAAAATTGTTGAATTTTTGGAAATTGAGGGTGAATGATGAAAGTTTGAAACATGTTTATGCAGAAAATTATGAGTCAAAACATGAAAACTTGAGAAATTTTGAAGTGGAAAACAAAATCCTCTCCCCCTGTCTTTCTGGCGTTAAACGCCCAGAATGGTATCCATTCTGGCGTTTAACGCCCATAAGTTGGCCATTGTGGGCGTTTAACGCCCAGCCAGGTACCCTGATTGGCGTTAAACGCCAGAAATCCTTTGTTACTGGGCATTTTTCTGAACGCCCAGGATGCTGCAATTATGGCGTTAAACGCCCAAAATGGTACCCATTCTGGCGTTTAACGCCCAAAATGGTACCTTTACTGGTGTTAAATGCCCAGAATGGTATCCATTCTGGCGTTTAACGCCCAAAATGCTCCTTACTAGCGTTTTCTTGCCAGTGAGCTCCTTTTCTCTGCTTTTTGCGCTGAATCCTTCTGTAACTCTGTGAATTCCTTCAATTTTGATGATTAATCTTGAAGAAAATTTATATCAAACTCCTACAAGTAACCGTATCTATGAGTTCTTGAGCTTCTTCAACCGTCTTTCTCATGTGTATAGATCCACCAGCTGAGTGGTCTAGAGACATTTGAGCTCTTTCTGTAAGTCCATAGTAGAAGATGTCTAACTGTACCACTCTGAAAATATTTCAGAGGGGCATTTCCTTAGCATCCCTCTGTACCTCTCCCAGGTATTATAAAGGGATTCATGATCCTCTTGTTTAAAGCCTTGGATGTCCAGCCTTAGCTGTGTCATCCTTTTTGGAGGGTAAAATTGATTCAGGAATTTGTCTGATAATTGTCTCCATGTTTTTATGCTTGCTGTGGGTTGGTTATTTAACCACCTCTTAGCTTGATCTTTTACAGCAAATGGAAACAGTAATAATCTGTAGACATCCTGATCCACTTCTTTATCACGTATTGTGTCAGTAATTTGTAAGAACTGTGCCAGAAACTCAGTAGGTTCTTCCTGTGGAAGACCGGAATACTGACAATTTTGCTGCACCATGATAACGAGCTGAGGATTTAGCTCAAAACTGCTTGCTTTGATGGGAGGTATACAGATGCTACTCCCATATGCAGATGTAATGGGGTTAGCATATGACCCCAGAGTCCTTCTGGACTATTCATTTCCACTTATGTCCATGATGGAGAAAAGGAAATTGATATGAATTACAAATAAATTATATTTTTAAATTTTTTTATTTTGATTTAATTAAAAGTATCCGAATAAAATAAAACAAAATAAATAGAAGATAAAATAAAAGTTTCTAAAATTAGAAGAAAATGAAATAAAAGCAAATTGAAAACTAAATTAATTAATTAATTAAAAAGATTTTGGAAAAAGAATGCTTAGTTAATTTCGAAATATGAAAGAAAAAAGTAGTTAGGTAATTTTTTTTTGAAAAAGATTTTGAAATTAGCAATAAAAAAGATATGATTGAAAATTATTTTGAAAAAGATATGATTGAGAAGATATGATTGCAATTTATAAAAAAAAAAAGATTTGATTGAAAAGATATGATTGAAGAAATTAAAAAGATTTGATTTTTGAAAAAGATTTGAAAAGATCAATTTTTGAAATTAGAATTTTGACTTAACTAAAAAAAGATATGATTTTGAAAATCTTTGACTAATTTAATGCAAAATTTCAAAATTTATGAGTAAAATAAGAAAAAGATATTTTTTTTTTTGAATTTTAATGAGGAAAGAGAAAAACAACAAAATGACACTAAACGTAGAAATTTTAGATCAAAACAAAGAGAACAAACAAGAAAACTTTGAATGTCAAGATGAACACCAAGAACACTTTGAAGATCAAGATGAACACCAAGAACAAATTTTTGAAAAAAAAATTTAAGTAAATAAAAGCACAAGGGACACCAAACTTAAAATTTTTAGAAAATCAAACACAAATTTTTGAAAATTTAAAGGAAGACACAAAGAAGACACCAAACTTAGAATTTTTAAAGATCAAGAAAGAACTAAGAACATGCAAATTCGAAAAATTGAAAGAAAATAAAAGCATGCAATTGACACCAAACTTAAAATATGAAACTAAATACAAATAAAAGACTCAAATTTACTGACTCTAAACCAACAAAAATAAATTATTCCTAATCTAAGCAACAAGATGAACCGTCAGTTATCCAAACTCGAACAATCCCCGGCAACGGCGCCAAAAACTTGATGCACGAAATTACAATCACACTTTTGTAACTCAGCACAACTAACCAGCAAGTGCACTGGGTCGTCCAAGTAATACCTTACGTGAGTAAGGGTCGATCCCACGGAGATTGTCGGCTTGAAGCAAGCTATGGTTATCTTGTAACTCTTAGTCAGGATATCAATAATTCTCAGATTTAATTGTAAAAAGTAAAAGAACATGAAATAAATACTTGTTATGCAGTAATGGAGAACAGGTTGAGGTTTTGGAGATGCTTTGTCTTCTGAATTTCTGCTTTCCTACTGTCTTCTTCTTCATGCACGCAAGGCTCCTTCCATGGCAAGCTGTATGTTGGTGGATCACCGTTGTCAATGGCTACCATCCATCCTCTCAGTGAAAATGGTCCAAATGCACTGTCACCGCACGGCTAATCATCTGTCGGTTCTCACTCATGCTGGAATAGGATCCATTGATCCTTTTGCGTCTGTCACTACGCCCAGCACTTGTGAGTTTGATGCTCGTCACAGTCATCCTATCCCAGATTCTACTTAGAATACCACAGACAAGGTTTAGACATTTCGGATCTCAAGAATGCTGCCAATTGATTCTAGCTTATACCACGAAGACTCTGATCTGAACCAGGAGGCTAAGAGATACGCACTCAATCTAAGGTAGAACGGAGGTGGTTGTCAGGCACGCGTTCATAGGTTGAGAATGGTGATGAGTGTCACGGATCATTACATTCATCAAGTTGAAGTACGAATGAATATCTTAGAATAGAAGCAAGCGTGATTGAATGGAAAACAGTAGTAATTGCATTAATTCATCAAAACACAGCAGAGCTCCTCACCCCCAACCATGGGGTTTAGAGACTCATGCCGTAGAAGATACAATATGAAACGTGTAGAGTGTCATGAGGTACAAGATGAATCACTAAAAGTAGTTTTTATAATAAACTAGTGATCTAGGGTTACAGAAAATGAGTACGCTAGAATAGTTATTGTAGAAATCCACTTCCGGGGTCCACTTGGTATGTGCTTGGACTGAGCATTGAAGCTTTCACATGTAGAGACTTTTCTTGGAGTTAAACGCCAGCTTTTGTGCTAATTTGGGCGTTTAACTCCAGCTTTTATGCCAGTTCTGGCGTTTTGACGCCAGAATTTCTATGCTGACTTGGAACGCCAGTTTGGGCCATCAAATCTCAAGAAAAGTATGAACTATTATATATTGCTAGAAAGTCCAGGATGTCTACTTTCCAACGCAATTGAGAGCGCGCCAATTGGGCTTCTGTAGCTCCAGAAAATTTACTTCGAATGCAGGGAGGTCAGAATCCAACAGCATCTGCGGTCCTTTTTCAGCCTCTGAATCATATTTTTGCTCAGGTCCCTCAATTTCAGCCAGAAAATACCTGAAATCACAGAAAAACACACAAACTCATAGTAAAGTTTAGAAATATGATTTTTATTTAAAAACTAATAAAAATATAATAAAAACTAACTAAAATATACTGAAAACATACTAAAAACAATGCCAAAAAGCGTATAAATTATCCGCTCATCAAGGATGAAGAGGAAGCATGCTAAAGTGGAAGGAACACATGAATTTGAAGATTTGAGAAGCTGGAGGCGACTCCCGCGCATGGCTGACGTGTACGCGTGACGAGCATTATGTGCAGTAATTATCAGAACTCCCTGGGGGCGATTTTTGGGCTGATTTGGACCCAGTTTCAATCCCAAAAGTGCAGACTAGAGGCTAGGATTGAGCTGAGACGGAAGACACTTTTCACTTTATCTTAGTTTTGATTAGTTTTGAATTCTAGTGAGAGAAACTCCTACTTTTCTCTAGGTTTTGGCATTCTTTTTTTTATTTTCAAATTGGGTCTTGAGAGAGCTGCTGCTACCTTCATTCCATGTCATTTTATTTCTAGTTTCTTCTTTAATTCCCTTAATACTCTTTTCCATTTGGTTACTGAATTCATGTTTGGATCTTGTTACTCTTGAATTTTATTAATACATTGAATTATTTTTATGTTTATTTTTATTACTTGTTTGATCATTGTTAATTATTATTAGTTCTAATTTTGATTTAATTAATTTCTCATAATTATCATGTCTTTTATTTACACCCACCATGTGTTTGTGAAAATGGCATTCATGATAATGGGGTAAATTTCCCAACTTGGTTGGGGGTTGAGTAATTGGAACCCCTTGTATTGTTATACCCAAGTATTAATATGTAATTAAAAATTGCTGGCTAGCTCAAATCTCACCAACTCTAGTCCTTTCCTATGAAGTGACTAGGACTTGTGAGCTAGAGTTAGTAACGCCCACTTAACTTTCCTTCAATTGCTAGAGGATAACTAAGTGGAAGCAATGAACCTTTATCATTACGCTTGGGAAAGACAACAAGGATAGAAATTCTAATTCTCTCCCATAACCAAGGCCTTTTATTTTGATTAATTATCAACTCTTGCTAGTTATCCATTGCTTTAATTTCTAGCTATTTATTTTTCCGTTCTCAATTTCAAAAATATTCAGGAAAATTCTGACCAATAATTTGCATCTTGTATCAACTCTTAGGGAAACGATCCGGGATTCTACTCCCGGTTATTTATTATTAATTGTGACACATTCGAAATTGATAGTGGAAATTTCGTCGGTTATCGCTGTACTTGCAACGCTGTTTTAGAAAATACTTTTCAGAAATTCTTAACCGGCATTTATCCACCATCAAGACCTCACATGCTTTATTTAATCCTTTCAAGAACCGCAAAACATATGCATCTTCTCTATATTTTCTTACTGTTTCCAAAATGCATGTACAGTTATTGGCTCCACATACTACACATGGAGGAATCAGCTTCAGATTGTCGAGTTCTTCCCAAATTTTGGTGAAGTATGTGGTGACTATGAGCTCTCTGATAAACCCTATTTTGAGGGTTTATCTTGTGCTTAATTGAGTGGATTTTATCCACTATTCTCACACTTATTCAAAGAATTCGCATGTTTTACTTTTTCCTTCCTAATTTTGTGCTATGATTGAAAACATGCTTCTTTGGCCTTAAACTTGCTATGTTTAATCCTCTCTTATTACCATTTGATACCGTGATATGTTTGTTAAGTATTTTCAGGGTTTATAGGGCAGGAATGGCTTAGAGGATGGAAAAGAAGCATGCAAAAGTGGAAGGAATACAAGAAATTGAAGGAATTGCTAAGCTGTCAAGCCTGACCTCTTCATACTAAATCGATCATAACTTGAGCTACAAAGGTCCGAATGATGTGGTTTCAGTTGCGTTGGAAAGATAACATCCGGGGCTTCAAAATGATATGCAATTTGCTATAGTTACCATGCAGTTAGGCAATGCGTATGCGTGACCTTGCGAAAGTTCAGCGACGCGTACGCGTGGACGACGTGTACGCGTGACAGAGCCATGTGCTGCACGTATCAGAAAATGCTGGGGGCAATTTCTGGGTTCTTTTTGGCCCAGTTCCAAGCCCGAAAACAGAGATTTGAGGCTGCAGAGTGGGGGAATCATTCATTCAACTTTCATTCACATAATTTTAGGTTTTAGATGTAATTTTCTAGAGAGAGAGGCTCTCTCCTCTCTCTAGGTTTTAGGGTTCTTAGTTTTATTCCTTTTCAATTTCTGAATTCTATCTTATTTTAATTTAGTTTCTCTTCTACTTTTAATTGCTCTAACTTTCTAGTTTATTTATTTCCCTTGTTGATTACTTTATGTTGCCAATTTAGTTTATGAATTCTCATGTTAGATTTGATTTCCCTTTTAATGCAATTTGAGGTATTTCATGTTTATTACTTCTTCCGTGAATCGTTATTATTGATTTTGCAATTGTTGGTTTTAGTATTTACATTCTCTTGTTACTTTTCTATGCTTTTGTTTTGTACCTTCCAAGTGTTTGATAAAATGCTTGGTTGGATTTTAAATTAGCTTTTTATGTTCTTAGCTTAAATTGATTAATTAGAGACTCTTGAATTGTCAAAGTCTCTTGTTGGTTGGTGATTGAAACTTACTAGTTGCCTTGAGCTTCACTAACTCTAATCTTTGATTAGGGCTTGTGAACTTAAGTTAATTATTGCTCACTTGACTTTTCTTCATTTGTTAGAGGTTAACTAAGTGAGTACAATTTACAATTACCATCACAATTGACATTGATAATGAGGATAGGAATTCCAATTATCAATCCTTGCTAGGACTTTTCTTAATTATTATTTTATTTCCTTGCTATTTATACTCCTTGTTCCATATTTCAAAAATCCAAAAAGATACAATCTCATAACCAATTATAAGTACACTTCCCTGCAATTCCTTGAGAGACAACCCGAGGTTAAATACTTCGGTTATTTTATTGGGTTTGCTTAAGTGACAAACAAATTAAATTTGATTGAGGTTTAATTGTCAGTTTAGATCTATACTTGCAACGCGATTATTTTTGTGAAATTCTTTACCGACAATTTTCTTCCGTCACTCTCCTTACTTAATTGTGCTCAGTTCATCATCAAGTTCAGCAATCTTGAATAGATCACCTCTGCAGTACTTGTGCTTTAAGTCTCGCCATAGACCAGCTACAACATTATGCCAAATCACACTTTGAGTGATCTCTGGACTCAAAGCTAGATTTATCCAAGAAACAACGTAATTGTTGCACCGATCACATGCTTCATATAGTGGATCATTCAAATCTGCTTTGGCTATTGAACCATCAAGAAATTTTATCTTGTTTTTTGACTTCAATGCTCTCCACATTGCTCATTCCCAACTATGATAGTTTGAAGAGGTCAAGATCATGGAGATTAAAGGTGATCTTGGACTTTCATCAAGATGTAAGTAATAAAGACTCATGTTATTTCTGGCATTTTGAGATTGCATGATGTTGAATTAATCCATCATGCTTGCAAATATTTTAAAAACTCTTGTCGCTGATCGGAGGCCATGAATCAACGAATCTTTGATGATAAAGATTCAAAACTTCTTCTCTAAACTCATTGATCGAAAAATCATTATTATCACCAAGAAACTTGTGAATTCGTGAGGTAATCATGATCTCATTAATCAATCATGTGAGTGAGGAGAAGAGGAAGAACTTGGCAGAAAAAAGGATGAAGACTGAAGAACAATGATGACCAAAATCAGAAGAAGAAAGATGAGGATTAAAGTAAAAGATGTGTGTCCATCACTTCTCTCTTGCAATTTGAATCTTCTCGACCCTGATTTTAGCTTCCACGCTCACCGCACCATGTGAAAAGTGAGGTTTGAGCTGCAGAGGTGATGAGCCAAAAACTTGATACGGCCGAATCTTGGCAAGTGCACCAAATCACTTCAAGTAATATCATGATGAGTAGATATTATTCCCACGAAGATTAAAGAAATAAGGAAGTAACTACTAATTGAATCTTCTAATTAGATCAACCGAACCTTTACAAGAGGAATGATGTGAATCTTGAAATAATACAGAAAAGTAAAGGAGAGTGTTTGGTGTGAATGAATGAATGCTTATAAATTTAAAGAAGTAAATAGTGAACAAAGATTTAAAGGCTTCAGAAATATTTAACTTTTAGAAAAGGAAATCCTCACGTTTATATACTTTGATTCATGCAAGATACTTTCACGATAAATCATATATAATCAAATTCCAATTCCTTGGTAATTCAATTTCACTTTAACATATTTAATCGTCAATTCCTTGGTCAACTAATTAAGAAAAGAGATTAAGCACAGTCCTGATTTAACATCACACAACTTTCAAAATACTATTCCTAGTCAAGTTGAAAAATCATGAGAAAGGGTTTCAAGGTAATCCCAATATTAAATTTTTCAAAGTAATAATAGTATCCAAGAGAGAATTAGAATATTTTTCAATACTTCTAACCATTAAAGATGAAAAACGAGACTCAATCTTGAAAACGTGTCAATACATAAATCAAAATATAAGAAACAATCACATTATCAATCCATGAAAATCAAGCAAAGCTCCTAACCCTTAACAAAAGAGAGTTAGTTACTCACGATAAACAAAAGCTAATGAATGAGATGATGGATGCTAGATTCTGCGAGATCCCTTCTGTGAACTATCGTTCACTTATTTATATCCTAAATCCTATCCTAGAATTCAAATTCAAAAACTAAGTCTAATTTTATCTTTGGAAGGATATAATAACTAAAATAATAATTCAAATATAAATTAAAACTAAATCTTATGTTTCTAGAAGAAGTTACTAATAACTAATCATTCAAATTTTGAATCTTTGGGCTAAATTATAGCTTCTTGGGAGAGGATCATGGGTCTAGCGCTGGACTTAAAATATTGGTGCCAGACTCAGATGAAATTTGGACCCCTGGGAGTGGACAATTCACCTGAAGTTAGGCGCCCATGAAATGGATCACTTGGTGCTAGGCGCCATCCCCCCAAGTCAGGTGCAAGCCTTCATTTTCTTGTCGAAGGTATTGGGCTTCCTCCTTGGGCGCTGGGCTTTGAATTCCTTGGAATTGGTCGCCCATTTGGTAGGGTAGAAAAACGGGTCGAACCCGCCGGGTCAAACCGCCAAAACCACCAAAAAACGGCGCGTCGGGACGAGATTTTGAACCCGCCAAATTTTAAAAATCCGCCAAAACCGCGGGCTAAGGCGGGGCGGGGCGGGCTGGCCTGGCGAGCTATCATATTGTTTTTTTTAAAGGGTATTTTTGTAAATTTACAAATGATATATAAAAAAAAGTTAGGTTTTCCTTCCTGCTTCCCAATTCCCACTTCTGCCAAACAGCCGGCCCTAACCCTCTAACCCTTCGTCCCTTCCCTGACCCTGAGACGGTAAGACCCTCAGACGGACCCTGACCTAGTGACCCTCGGCTTCAGCCTTCAACAGCTCAGCTCCCTCGTCTATCCCCACTCCTTGCTGTGTTCAGGAGTTCCCTGAGCTCCCTGTGCAACATCACACCATCGCGGTTCGTGGTGGCGCGCTCCAGTTCCACTTCTCTGTTCTCTCTGAGCTGCCTCTCATCGTTGGTCAGTCATGTCGCCGGTCGTTGTTTCATCTCGTCACTCCTCACCAAATTGAAGTCCTGACGCGCTATCTCGTGTTGCCTCTACGCTGTCTCGGCGGTTCTGTGTTCCGGCGGATCCCAGCGGCGCTCCTCTCTCTTCATCCGCCTCTCGACGGCTGTGATTCAGTAAGTGAAGATTTTTATTTTTTTTTTGTTTTTTTTTAAGTAAGGAACTGTGACTGTGGTTGTGGACAGCTTCTTTCATGCTGTTGAAAATTTTGCTGTGGATTGGGGTTTTAAATTTGTTTTACTGGTGTTTGTTTTTAAATTTTGTTTATGAAATTTGTTTATGAATTTTGAGAGTTGGGAAGTAGCCCTCTCATCATATCAGTATATCATCATATCAGCATTGTAGTGTGAATAATACACGTTGTTCATCTTGTTTCTTGCCTATCTTTGTGTGGCTTCTATTAGTATCATTTTAACCCAAACAAATTGATGGTTTGCTTTTGACCCACCCATTTTGATAAAATCCAACACATCCAATTCCTACAATTGATGGTTTGTTTTACTGGTCAGTGACTCAGTGGGGTGTGTGCTAGTTGATAACTTGACATGCATTCTTTGATTTCGAATGGGTACTAGGAAAGGCCGAAAGGATATCAATTAACTATGTAACTTTAGTTTTAACTTTTAATTCGCTACTTTCTGTGATGCTTGGTGTATGTGTTCTGACTAATGATGCAACATTATTGAAGATTATTGATGGTTCAGTTCTGAATTCTGATGCTTAGCTTCTTTCATGGTTTTGAAATTTTACTATTTCAATATTTTCTTATTGATTTATTGCTGATTTAGATATTGTTATGTATTTGTGTTATTTAGGTTGAGTTGTTAGTTCTACAATGGATAATTTTGTCTCTATAGAAGTTGATGGTGGGAATGTAACACAATTCTGTCTCAATGGATAATCTTTGTATGGATTAATAATTAATTTAAGATATTACTTTATATATTAAAAAACTAATTCGATGAAATAATTTTATTATAAAATAAAATAAAATAATCGTTAGTACTTAATATGTTAAATTGAATTTTATCATAAAAAAAATTTGGTTAAAAAATATTTCAAAAAAAAAAAGACGCGGGCCGGCCCGCCAACCCGCCAATCCGCCCTTTGGCGGGGCGGGGTAGCAAGTTGAACCCATATTAGTTTGGCGGGGCGAGCCGGCTCGCCCCATATTTGGGCGGGCTTTGGCAGGGCGGGGCGGGACGGGGCGGGCTAGCCCGCTTTGCCACCCCTACCATTTGGGCACTGTACTTGGTGAGTTGGGCGCTGGGCGCTGGTTTGGTAATTCTTGGGTATCCAGTGCCCGTTTTCCTAAGAGTTCAATCTTGTGCCTTCCTTATTTATTTCTTTTCTTTTGATTACTTTAAAAATAATTTTGAATACACAATAATTCTAAAACAACTCCAAATATATGATTGGTCATAAAAACTTCATTAAAAACATAAGAACTTCGAATGAAACCTAAGAAAACTACTTAAAAAGATATATAAAAATTACTAAAGATGCCAAGACATCATAACACCAAACTTAAAACTTTACTTGTCCTCAAACAAAAAGATGAATAAGTAGAAGTTATCTTGGTGATAAGAATTGAAGAGTTTATCAATTTAAGTCCAAGTCGGATATTTAAAATAGAAAGTGAGATTTATAATAATCCTTATGATCCCATGTGGACTTTTCTTATCTTGATGAATCTTGCATACTAATTACTAAGAGTTAAGAATATTCAAAAACTCTAATCCAGATTATATTATGTGAATCTTTTATTATCTTTATGACCTTGGAAACATTTTACTTTTCAAAAAGTCTTAATTTTTTCTTATCCAAAGAAGATACTTGAAATTTTGACTCCAAGTGTTTTGTCTCAAGGTATCTCTTAGTATAGATTTTTAATCTATAATTCTAAGCCAGTTGGCTCAAATTATCGGGTGATAAAGCACCCCTCGGATCTAATCACCCAAGCCTCTCTTCGACACAATTAACACTACAAGCACATAACTAGAAAATCCTTTCATTCATCCAAACATAAGTGCCCAAAGCTTCTTTAGGCTCTAAATGCTTTATCTAAAGGCAACTCTTAATATAGGTTTTCAATCAATAATCTCGAGCCAGTTGGGTTAAATTATCGGGTGATGAGGCACCCCTCGAATTTATTTACCCAAGTTTCTCCTCGATACAAAACCACCATAGACACATAATTGAGCTCTAGTCATTGGTGCTCAAAACCTTATTATTCTTTTATTTTCGATCTCCCCCTCCCCCCCCTCTTTTTTAAAAAAAAAATATCACTGGTTTAAGGGTTGGACGTTAGATTCTCATAATATTTCTCTAGAATTTTGTTTTTGAAAATTTTGGCTCTCTTTCCGCCAGTTTCATCCATATACCTTGAGTCCATTAATGTAATCACATATTTCTATGAGCCACCACTTTTATTTTAATCTCCTTTTTATTCATTAATTCTTTTCATTTAGATACTCCCTTTTTACATAAGTAATTTACTGGGAGAACAAGCAAACAAGTTTAATTAAATAAGACTCATAAAGAAAACAAAAATGTGATGCAAAATAAAAAAGAAAGAAAAAAGAAAAAATAAGAAAAAGAAAAGAAAAGAAAATAACTAACCACAAAAAAATTAAAATTTCCAACATTCACTCTTCATCATCATCATCCTCGTTTTTCGTCTCTATTTCCACCTTTGGACTTCTAGCACGCCAAATTCTTTGTCTTTCACGTGCTTGTTCCCATTGCCTCCGAGCTTTCTCCTCTTTTCTATTGTGTTCCCATATTTGATCCATTATTTCAAAGAAGGGAACTTGTTGTGGGTGCGTCCTATGGGCGACAATACAGAGATATTTTATTCTTTTAGTCATGTCCAACTAAAATTGTTGAAATTCTCAATAGAAATTTTGCATGTCAACTTCTTGAGCTTAAGGTTGACTAGTTCCGCTTAAGGCACAGGTGCGGGAGGTGAAAGAGGCTGCTGTTGTGGCTCATCTCCTTGGGCTTCTCTATGGTACCTTCTAGCTGATTTTTCTATCATTGCCACGAAGAATGGCCTTGCACGTTTAATAGGGGTGTCTTGCTCAACGGACACTCCAGCAGCTTGACAAAGACGATGGATGATACCCGGAAATCCAAGTATTTCTCTTGAGTTTTCACTTTAATCCATGGCTCATATGTGCGTAGGAATGAAATTCTTCACCCTAACTTCTTTCCTAGTCATGTTAGAGTGGATTAGGACTGCTCTATCCACCGTTACTTCAAAATTATTGGAGGTAGGAATAATAGAATGTTGGATAAAATCCAACCGTTCTTTAGCAACAGGGAAAAGTTCAGTCCTCCTTAATTGATTCAGTGCTCCCTTGGCATCAAGCTTCTGTTGAGTCCCTGGGACACATATATCACGGAGCATAATGTATTCCCTTTTGTCATTTCTCATCCTTACTTCATAATCATAATAATCAAAATTGGAAGAGTAAGGTTGAGAAGGGAAGCAGAGAACCATTCGGGTATTTCGAGGTCCAAAGTCAATGGGTTGACCTCGGACATAGCTCATGAAGGTGGGCTCTTCGGGTTCTTGGGTTTCTTCCTCAAGCGTCATCCAAATATTGGCATAGAATTAATGAACTAATCTGAGCCGCATCCTCCTCGGTGGACTGGCCAAGATGCTCCACTTCCTCCATGAAATTTCAGCTTGAATACCTAGATATTCATCTGATTTCAAGTCGAATCTTACATTGGGGATGACAGTTTTATCCACCGTCCACATGCTATATTGGTCTTGATGAAGCTTGGATTGGAACCGGTTTGTGTCATATGAAGGAGTGGCTGGTTTCTTTTCTTTTCTCTTTTTGAATAAAGACATATTGATTCCTTGAAATAATACCTCACAGTATGCAAAACACTTCCAATACCAAACTAAGAGTTTGGACGTATAAGTGAGTGAGGAGAGAATAAAATATGAAGTGAAGTGAATAAAGAAGAAGATGAACGTAAAGAATGAGTGTATGATATATGTGTAGTGTGTATGTGCATTTATAGTGTAGTGAAGTGTGAATTGTGTGGTTGTAAATTGAAGATGGTGTGTGTGGTGTGCATGTATGCAGAGAGAATTTGTGTAAAATAAAAGTTAAATAACAAAATTAAAAACCTTGAAAGTTGAAAGAGTATATTCATAGAGGTAATGTGTGGCTACATGCTTGCATGCATGTGAATTATAACAAGCAAAAATTAGGAAGAGTAATGTGTATGCACGCTAGTTGTTTGCATAAAGTGATGTATCATGCATGCATGATGATGAACCTTGGGAAGACAAATAATTCATGGTGGTAGTTGTAAAGCAAAAATAAAAGGTAAATATGCATGTAAAATATTTGAAAAACTTATTACTTAAAGTTAAAAATTAATAACAAAGACAAGAATTACAAGTAATTGGAGGAAATGCATCACCGTAAGCGAGGGGGAGTCATCCAGGGATATATTTTGCCTAGCACTGGGCGCCAACCCTGAAGTCAGGCGACCCCTTCAAGATTCCACCGAAGGCACTAGGCTTGAATCCAGGGCACTGAGCGCTAGGCGCCTATATATATATATGGTTTCCTAAGCATCCTCAACTCATGGGCACTGGGTGCCCAAACATGAAGTTAGGCACCAGCCTTCAAATTGCCATCGAAGGTGCTACGCACCCTCTTTGGGCGCTGGGTGCCACCCATTCAATTTTTTTCTAACTGAAAAATATTTAAATGAAAAAGAGAATAAAGAAAGAAAAAATAATTTAAAGCAAAGGACTTTAATGACAAAGAGAGGAAAGAGCAAATACTTTAATGAAAAAGAGAAGGAAGGGATACTGACCATGGTGAGGTTGCCTCCCAACAAGTGCTCTTTTAACGTCACTAGCTTGACGCATAGTTCCGCTAGGTTGGAAGTTGGATCGCTTCATAGCACCTTCTTCCAGTGCCTTCCTTCATTAAATGTGCATCCTCTAACTCTTTTTCCGCTTCAGAACATGTGCTGTAGAGAGTCCTCAAGGGCTCTTTTATCAACAATTTCTTGGACGAAAGAGTCAATTAGATCAATCCTCATACAGCTTTCTGATTCACTAGTATGATGCATGACTTTGAAGATATTGAAAACCATTTATTCATCATGCACCCTTATTGTTAGCTCACTTTTTTGGACGTCTATGAGAGTCCATCCGATGCCTAAGAAAGGTCTTCCTAAGATAATGGAAGCATTTTCATCTTATTCCATGTCAAGGATCACGAAGTCAGCAGGAAAGATGAACTTTTCAACTTTGACTAATGCATTTTTTTTACTATCCCGTGTGAAAACTTTATTGATTTGTTGGCTAGTTGCAAGAATATTCTTATTGCCTTTACTTCTTCAATTTGTAGCTTCCTTATCATAGACAGGAGTATCAAATTAATACTTGCCCCTAAATCACAAAGAACCTTTTCTATGGTGACATCCCCAATTGTACAAGGAATTTGGAAACTTTCGGGATCTTTTAGCTTCTGTGATAGTTTCCTTTGAATAAACTCCTTGGTGGGAATTGCAACACCCTGATTCTCCACAGAGTTATTCTCATAAATTCTGTGATGAAAAATTCGATAAATATCTGACAATCACCTCATCATAAAATTATAAGGCAGATTTAGACTTGATAAGTGAAAAGAATAGATATACCGTGAAAGATAAAAGCGTATCCTAAGCTGAAAATCGCACCAAACAAACTCCATCCTTTCATAATCAAACTGGTTTTTTCTCCATTATAAAGTCATGGTTTTCCTTTCCTTTCTCCACACTATTCTAACAAACATCATAAACACCATATCTTTAATTATTCATTAGAATTAATTAAAGAAAAGTATAGATATATCATTAGGTTTAGCTAACCATAAACCAACACGTATTAAACTACTTTCTTTTCTTCGGTTCAACCGAACCAAGGTCAAAAACCATTCACATCATCAGGAACCTTTGTAACCATGATTAAAGTACAGACTCCCTTGGTTACTCTCCCTTTTTGTATGAGTTTGCAATGATTCTTTTGAGAGGGACTTTGCATGTTCTTTTGCCACCTCTTGTAGCCTCTGCGGATATGGAATCCTAGGCTTGTATGCCTTCACTACCTCCTTCTTCATTGGAATTTCACTTAGTACAGGGACCTCTTGATCTTGCACTTGCACTTTTAACTCCTCCTTTGTCACCTCAAGTTGACCTTCATTCTTGCTAAGCACTATTCCACTCTTCAAGCTCATGGCCTTTCCCTCAGCAAGAGACTGTGTCATCTAGGCCATTTGTACTTTTAGATTTCTTCTTGAGATCGTAGACTCTTGAACGTAGATGTTGACATCTTGAGAGAGATGTTTTGCAGCCAGCTCCAGAGATGAAGGTTTGAAAGGATTTTGTGGATACTTTGGCGTTGTGTCGAGGGTGAATTAGGGGTATGAAAGGAGTTTTGTAGGTTGTGAAATGAATTTTGTGTATTTTGAAAGGGGTTTTGTGGAGTGTGGAATGGATTTTGTGGATTTTGAGAGAGTTGTGCTAAAGCAAGCTCCGATGGTGAAGGTTTTTTATATGAGTAAGCAGGGGACGAGGTTGAAAATTTTTGCAAAATTTTATCTATTGTTTGCTGCAGCTCTTGGCAGGAAAGATCAAGAGGTGATGGTTCTTGGTACGAATAAGGAGGTGATGGTTATTGATATGAACAAGAAGATGATGGTTCTTGATATGGATAGAGAGGTGGTGGTTCTTTATATGAGTGAGGAGATGATGGTTCTTGATAGATGGAATATGGAGCACTGAAGTTTCTTTGGTCTTGACTTTTCCAACCAAAGTTCGGATAATTCCTCCATCCATAGTAATTTGAATCACTCCTTGGGTGTGAGTAGTAACCTATATGATCTCTCTCCATTATTTTCCTTAGAACAAAACACCAAATAGAATTAAACGCACTATGTGGTAAATAGAAAAGCAAAGAAAAATAAGCAACAAATTCAAAAACAAATTGACGGAAAAAAATAAAGAAACTCGGGGGACACCAAACTTGATTTTAAAAATTAAGAGAAAAAATTTAACTAAAATAGGACAATATTTTCTAAAATTTGAAGAACAAAACAAATAAAAAAATTAAAACAAAAAATTCCTAATCTAGGGAGTCAAACAACGGTTAGTTGTCAATCACAGTCAATCTCCGGCAACGGCGCCAAAAACTTGATGCGGAATTTTGAATACCCCAAACTAACCAGCAAGTGCACTAGGTCGTACTAAGTAATACCTCAAGTGAGTGAGGGTCGATCCCACGAAGATTGATGGACTGAGCAACAATGGTCGAATGACTCACTTAGTCAGGCAAGCAGAAAATTGTGTTTTGAGGGTTATAAAATGCATTAAACAGAAATTTAGAAAGTAAGGAAGCAAACAATAAAAGTGAGGTGAAATCTATAGGAGAAAGAAGTTAAGGTTTTGGAGTTGTTTATTCATCCGGATTAAGTTTTCTTACCAACTATTTTAATCATGCAGGATTCATTTCATGGCAAACAGTAATTGACTAAACCCTAATGTCTTAGTGATTTAGTCTCATCTAACCCAAATCAACCGCCAATATCTTGGTCACTTAATGTAGATTAGAGAGTTAAGTTCAATTCTAGTTTATGGCCACAAAAACCCTAATTACCCAAAGCTAAGAGGATTATATGTCATGTATCCCGATTAGTTCAAGTAACTAGCAATTTAGGAGGAATTTGCTTTCAAGTTGTTGTTCAAGGGAGATAACTCTTTCAAGAATCACAAGAACACATATAGAATAAGGGTTATACTGTCGTTCTACCCAGATTCATAAGATGAAGAACGAAAGCAATCTTTGAAACTGAAACAATACATTAATTAAAATAGAAAAGCTATAATCTTAATCCATAGAAATAAACAGAGCTCCTAACCTTAACCAAGGAGGTTTAGTGGCTCATGACTTACAGAGAAAACAAGGGTTCTGAAAAGTGTGAAAGTGAGGAAGTGAGAAGATCCCCCCCCCCCCCGGGAGAAGTGAGCCCTAAGGGCTAAATCTTTTCCCTTTTGTATCTAACCTAATTTTGGTTTGAAACTAAAATGAAATAATAAATTTTAAACCTAAAAGATTTTGTTTGTAAATAAAAATAACCAAAAAGAGATAAAATACAATAATTAAAAGTTAAATCTAGCTAAAGATACTCCTTTGGGTGAGGTTGACCCGCACTTCTGGCATTCAGCGCCAAAATTGGCAGTGAGTTCCCATTCGGTTCTGTTTTCCTGGGTGCTAAACGCTAGGCTCCGCGTTTAGCGCCCTTCAAGGCAGTGATTTCAGATAAAAAGTATAGACTATTATATACCGTTGGAAATATCTGGAAGTTTTCTTTTTAACATTGTTAGAATCGCATCAATTGGACCTCTATAGCTCAAGTTATGCTCGTTGGAGTGCAAGGAGGTCAAGGTTGACAGCATCCACTTTCTTCCTCTTTTTTTGCACAAAACTCTGCCAAATTGGCCCGAATTTCACCTGGAATAATAAAAATACCAAAATAACTCAAAGTGACATCCAAAGAGGATTTTAACACTAAAATATAATTAAACTTACTAAATTCTAACTAATTTTAACTATAAAATAAGCAAAAAATGGGTATAAGATGCTCACGCATCAACTGGCAGTGATCCGGACCTACCAGAAATTGGGTCATTACAGGAATCACTGTTTCATCCTCCTTGAGAATACTTTTCTTGAACATTAGTTCCTTCATGAACTTAGCGTAGAGCGGAATTTGTTCTAAGGCTTCTGCAAAAGGAATCTTAATTTGCAGCTTCTTAAACACTTCTAGAAATTTGGAGAATTGCTTCTCCTGATTCTACTTCTATAGCCTTTGAGGATATGAAATTCTAGGTTCATAAGCCCTACATTCTCTTTCTTGATTCCTGTTGGTGTAGGAGTGTTATCTACCTCTAGTTTCTCCCTATTTTACTCTTCTGAATGCTCTTCGGGTTTTTTCTCATTCTCCTTGGGAACCTCCTTGTTAACCATTCTTCTACTCCTTATGGAGATAGTCTTGCATTCCTCTCTAGGATTTGGTACTGTGTCACTTGGAAAGGAATTTGCTAGCTTCTTTGCCAATTGCTTAGCAATTTGCCTCACATGCACCTCTAGATTTTCTAATGGAAGCTTCTTGAATTTTGAAGTTTGCTCTTATTTCTTGCATGAAGCTTTGGGTTTTTTGCACAAACGAGATCGTGCATTGGGAAAGTTTCTCTATGGCCTACTCAAGAGGTGATGGTTTTTGAGGGTTGGCTTGCTATTGGTATGAAATATTGACGTTCCTTTGTCATTGATTTCTCCAACCAAAATTAGGATGATTCTTTTAGCTAGGGTTATAAGTTTTTGAGAATGGGTCGTTCTCTGGCCTTGAGAAATGTCCCATGAAATTTACTTGCTTAGTGGATGAATAGACTTCCTTACATAGTTCACACCCCCTACTCAGATGTGCCCCTCCACAAAAGTCACATGTGGCTTGTGTTCTAATGGCTGAAACTTTCCTCTGTTCTAGTTGTTTGTGAGTGAGGAAAGTTGTTGAGACATAATTCTATTTTGTACTAGAATTGTATCCATGATGTCTAATGCCATCACATGCTTTTTAGTGGTCCTTTCGGATGAATACATGAAATTGTTGGCTGCCACTATTTCAATCAACTCCAATGCTTCTTTAGGTGTCTTTCTGTGTAATGAACCTCCTGCTGATGAGTCAGTCATGGTTCTCGAGGCTTGAGAGACTCCATCATAAAAAGTTTGGATTTGGAGCCACTTGGGAAAGACATGGTATGGGCACTTTCTCAATATCTCTTTGTATTTTTCTCAAGCTTCATAGAGTGATTCACCTTCCTTTGGGAAAAGGAGTTTATATCATTCCTTAATCGAGCCAACTTTTGGGGTGAAAAATATTTAGTTAGAAATTTGTTAAATAAATCCTCCCATGATGTTATGCTATCCAGAGGTTGAACTTGGAGCCACTGCTTGGCTTTGTCTCTCAAAGAAAACGGAAATAGTCGTAGCCAGATGGCTTCAAAGCTAACTCCATTACTCTTTACTGTGTCATATAGCTGCAAAAAACTAGCTATATGCATATTAGGATCCTCTTGAGATCCACTATTGAATTGGTCTTGCTGTACCAATTGCATTAGTGAGGGTTTTAGACTGTTAGCTTGAACTGTGGGTCTCACTATGCTACTTCCACAGCTATCAGTAGTGGGTGTGGTGTAATCACCAAGGGTCCTTCTCACATTGTTGTTCTCCTCTGCCATTCTCTCTTCCACTTCTCTCCTAGCCCTTGCTTTCTTCCTTAATTGTGCAAGTATTATGTTTATTTCAGGATCAAAGACTGTGCAATCTTCTCTCCTTTACATGCACAAAAACAAGAAAAGAAATAGAATACACCGTGTGAAATAGAGAAGAATAAAAGGAATAATAAAAGAAAATAAAATAAATTAAAACAAAAATCTAATTTAGTAATTCAACCCGATGTATGTTGTCAATCTCAGTTAATCCCCGCAACGGCACCAAAAGCTTGATGAGCCAAAAACTAGATACGGCCAAATGTTGGCAAGTGCACTAAATCGCTTCAAGTAATATCACGGTGAGTAAATATCATTTTCACGAGAATTAAAAGATTAAGCAAGCAACTTCTAATTGAATCTTCTAATTAGATCAATCAAATCTTTGCAAGAGGAATGATGTGAATCTTGAAATAATAAAGAACAGTAAAGGAGGATGTTTGGTGTGAATGAATGAATGCTTATGAATTTAAAGAAGTAAACAATGAATAAAGATGTTAAAGGCTTCAGAGATATTTAACTTTCAGAAAAGGAAATACTCATGTTTATTTACTTTGATTCATGCAAGATACTTTCACGACAAATCATATATATTCAAATTCTAATTCCTTGGCAATTCAATTTATCTTTAACTTATTTAATCACCAATTTCTTAGTCAATTAATTAAGAAAAGAGATTAAGCACAATCTCGATTTAACATTGCACAACTTTCCAAATACTATTTCTAGTCAAGTTGAAAAATCATGAGAAAGAGTTTCAAGCTAATTCCAATATTAAATTTTCCAAAGTAATAACAGAATCCAAGAAAGAATTATAATATTTTTCAGTAATTCTAACCATTAAAGATGAAGAACGAGACTCAATCTTGAAAACGTATCAATGCATAATCAAAATAAAAGAAACAATTACATTACTAATCCATAAAAATCAAACAGAGCTCCTAACCCTTAACAAAAGAGAGTTAGTTACTCATGATAAACAAAAGCTACTGAATGAGATGATGGATGCTAGATTCTGTGAGATCTCTTCTGTGAACCATCGTTCACTTATTTATATCCTAAATCCTATCCTAGAATTCAAATCCAAAAACTAAATATAATCTTATCTTTGGAAGGATAAGATAACTAAAACAATAATTCAAATCTAAATTAAAACTAAATTTGATCTTTGTAGAAGAAGTTACTAATAACTAATAATTCAAATCTTGAATCTTTGGGCTAAATTAGAGCTTCCTGGGAGAGGATCATGGGTCTGTCGCTGGACTTGAGACATTGGTGCCAGACTTCGATGAAATTTGGACCCTTGGGAGTGAAAATTCACTTGGCGGTAGCGTCATCCCCCAAAGTCAGGTGCCAGTCTTCATTTTTTCTGTCAAAAGCACTAAGCTTCCACCTCGGGCGTTGAGCTTTGGATTTCTTGGAGTTGGGTGCCCATTTGGGTGCTGGACTTGGTGAGTTGGGTGCTGGGTGCCCGTTTGGTACTTCTTGGGTGTCCAGTACCCGTTTTTCTGCGAGTTTAATCTTGTGTCTTCATTGTTTATTTCTCTTCTTCTGATTACTTTAAAAATAATCTTGAATACACAATAATTCTAAAACAACTCCAAATATATGATTAGTTATAAAAACTTCATTAAAAACATAAGAACGTCAAATTAAACTTAAGAAAACTACTTAAAAAGATATATAAAATTTGCTAATAATGCCAAGGCATCAAGGAGAGATATTCAAGAACTTGGATTTAGAGAGAAAGCTCTGTGCCAATTCTCAATGTGAGAAAAGCGCATAAATGAAAAATGTGATTAAACTAACTTCTTCTGGTACAAGTTGGTCTATTTATATATAGCTTCAAAGAGTAACTAACTAACTAATCATAAATATGCTAACATAACTAATTCTAACAAACTTCTATACTATTTACCACATGCATGCATCCATGCAGTAAAGTGAGAAAGGTATGGGTGTTAAGTCACACCATCCCTGAAGTCAAGCGCATGTTTGTCAATGAGCCTGAACTTGCGATGACAAGATGCAAATAGCTTGGAAAACGTGTTTTCTTGGGACATAAGGAAAGAGTGAAAGAATACCTATTGTATGATCTCAAGTTTAGAAAAGTTTTCTTATCAAGAGATATTAAGTTCTATGAGCATATTTTTCCATTCAATTTGATGATCATAATTTGTCACACAAATCAGTGTCAACGATAAGGAATCACAACATTTCTTTCATTGACCCTTTTTCATACAACATTCATGAACCAATTGTACATGAACCATCAAGAATCAGACCTTGTAATTTTCAAAAATAATCCACACATACACCTCATCAAACTATTTCAGACTTAATTTCATGCTATTCAATTATAGTAGATGGTGAAAAATCTAGTAAGGATCCTAATAAATCTGTTTCGAATTTAGGCAAAATTTGACTTGGATTTTATTGAGATTCGACCATGTTAGGCTAATGTGCTCTCAAGAGAGGCATGTTTGGAACAATTATTATCCTTAGGCCCAACTTAGGTAACAAAAAATAAGTTTTAGCTTTACAGACTCTAACTTTTATACTCTATAGCTCATATATAAATGAATATTTATAATATTTACTTACTTGAGTTTCAAAGCGTCTTTTATAACTACATTCACATTTGTATTTGATTCGACTGCAATAACAATCATTACAGAGGTTCCAACAAAAAACTATCCAATTGAGCTATAGTTTAGTTTCAGCATTTATATTTTGGTTGCTAGAAACTCGGTTTTTTTATTTACATAAATATTTAAAAAGAATGAAGTATTATTTTGGTCCTCAATATTTGAGTTAAATCCAAATCTAGTTCCTAACATTTCAAACATTCTATTTCAATCCCATAAAATTTCAAACGGATTCAATATTGTCATACCATTAAATTTGACTTGAATAATTAACGAAAAAATGTTTACATTAGTAATCATTAGTATGTCAATTTTATTTATGTACTAAAATCGAACATTATCTTGGCTCTTAAATATGCTAATTATTCAGGTCAAATTTAACTGTGTGACAATATTAAACCCATTTAAAACTGTTTGGGACTGAAATAGAATTTTTAAAATATTAAGAACTAAATTAGAATTTGTGCCAAATGTTGAGGAATCAAAATAATACTTTATCCTATTTAAAAATGATTAATTCTTAAAAAATATACATGGAAAGAAATGGCTACCAAAATATGTAGATCCAATTCGTGAAAGGCCCTATGAAATAGAATTGAACCCCCTCATTTTTTATGCATGTGAAATGAAAGGGGAAATATGCTTTCTCCAACCCACCACTAGCACTCAAAAATTGGAGGTACAGCAGGCATGATGACTCCATCTCTATGGGGCATCTGCAAAATAGGTGAAGTAGGAAAGCAAAGCAAAGAGTAGGAGTATAGGGGAGAGATAGAATAAAAATAGAAAGAGAAAATAAAAAAGGAAAAATAGAGTATAAAGGAGATTAACGACATATTATTCATCACAAATATGTATAGTTTGAGCGACGTTAGCTTGAAGAGAAAGAAGATGTATTTCAAAAAAGAAACGGAGAAGAGAACGGCACTAGAAGAAAAAAAAGAGAAGGAAAAAAATTAGGACAACACATAGTATATTGTGTTGTCATATGTTAGATTATATTAGGCATGATCTAATATTTTTTTTAACACTATAACAAAAATAATAATAATTATTCAGTGAAAATTAATTTATAATTTAAAATTTTAATTTCAATTTATTATTTAAAATAATAATTCAAACATTTATTCATATATTTTTGTTATTAATGTTTTTAAAGTTTTTAAATTCTAACTCTTTAGTTAATAGGCACAAATTAAATAAAATATTTTGTTTGTTATACAAAAGTTATTTAAAGTTTTAAATTTTAAATTGTTATGTGATGGTATTTTGGTATTTAAATTTTTAAATTTAAACTTTACTACAAATTTAAAGTTTTAACTCTAACTAAATATTTAAATTCTAACAATCATGGAATCATATAACAATTTTAAGGAGAAGTTAAGCTTTAAATTGAGATTTATTGACTGGATTCATAAATTGACGACAACCGTTTCTTATTCTGTTGTGGAAGGTCAACCCTAAGGGTGGCAAGCGGGGAAACTCGCTCCACCCTGCCAAAAGCAAGCCTTTTGGCGGGCTGGCCTGCCCCGCCCTGCCTAATGAGGCAGTCTTGAAACCTCACCCCGCCTCGCTTAACAGTGGGCTGGTGGGCTGACGGACCAAACCCGTCAAATCTCCTTTTTTTTTTTACTATTAAGTATTAAATAATATATATAATTTCTAAAAAATCAAAAAATTATAATTTCTAAATTCACAAACATTAAAGTCTTTATAATTATAAATATGTAATAAACATAATCATAAACCAAGTTTTTTGAAACAAAATAATAAAACCAATATTGTCCAAAGTAAAATATATATTTGTCCAAAACATATAATTAAACATCTATAAGTTTAGAATATAATCAATCAAACGTAAAACATAATCCAAAACACTAAATTAGAACATCTTTAAAAAAATCCTGAGCCCGACAGGGAAGCCCGCCCCGCCCCGCCAAAATCCGCGGTTTAAACGGTGCAGGTTAAGTGGGCTTTTGATGTATGGTGGTCTCAATTTTTCAGCCCAGCCACCTTTTTTGGCAGGTTACACGAGCCGGCCCGACGGGTTTAGGCCCGTTTGCCACCCCTAGTCAACCCTATGATTTTTTTAAACCAAATAGAGGCTTTCGTTAAGGTGACCTTCTATCCCCTTTTCTTTTTTTTATTATGTGCAGAAGGACTTTTCTTCTTACTACACAAAGCAGAGTAAAACATTCTCATTCAAAAAATTCAAATAAACAGAAGATGCCCAACTATAAATCACTTGCTATTTGCTGATGATTCCATTCTATTCGGTAAAACTTTGAAAAATAGTTGTGCCTTTGTTCTAGAATTATTGGAATCTTATGAGAGTTTTTTGTGGGTAAAGAGTTAATCTTAATAAATCGGTCCTGTTTTTCAGTAATAACACTCCAGTGCCGATTAGAACTTTCCTAGCAGCCCAGTTGAATATTTCTCACATAGGTTCACAGGATAAATATTTGGGTCTACCTTCCCTTGTCAACCGCTCTAAAAAAATTATCTTCAACTCAATCAAAGATAAGGTTCTCAAAAGAAAATACGATGGAAAAGGTGCTTGTTATCTAATAGAGAAAGACACGTATTACTCCGAGCAGTTGGTGAAGCCATACCAATCTACTTCTTGTCATGTTTTAAACTTTCGGACAGCTTGCTAAATGAAATTCATAGTATTCTAACCCAGCTCTGGTGGGGGTAGCAACGCTCTGAAAGGCGAATGGTGTGGATCAACTTCGATAAGATGACTAGGACTAAAAAGAAGGCGGGCTTGGTTTCAAAGATGTCAGTGCTCAAAACCTGGCTCTTTCGGGTAAACAATGCTGAAAAATCATGACTCAGCCTAACTCTCTTCTTTCTAGAATATTTAAAGGTAAATACTTCAGATTTAATTCTATCCTTACAACAGAAGTAGGAATCTTACCTTCTTGGGGTTGGTAAAGTATTCTCAAAGGGAGGCGAGTTGTAAAAAAAGACATTAGTTGAAAAGTAAGTTTTGGTGATATCTGAATCTTTAGTGAACTATGACTCCTTCCTCCTTACCCCTTTACTGTTCCACCATCTGCGGCACTACTATCAGATAATTACCATTTGTTATGGGTGAAAGACCTGTTTTTGTCAAATAAATAGTGGAACCAAACATTAATCGCAAATCTTTTTTCTCCAGAAATTGCTCCAGCGAATCCTCTCCAAAATCCCGGGAGAAGGTGAAGACATAATTCAATGGGTGATGAACAGAGCAAAAAATATGATGTTGCATCAAGGTATAAGATTGCTTACCAATTTTACCATACTTCCATTGAATTTTGTCCAAACTTCATACAACAGAGGCCAGTTTGGAGCCATTTATGGAAGCTGATTTTGCTCTTTGCATGAAAATCCTCCATGGTAAGCATCCTATTCTGCTTCTCATCCACCAGCGATTTTCATCCACTCTGGCAACATATCCAATCTGCAAGTCAGCACCAGAATCACTCATGCACTGTCTATTTTTCTGTGGAGACGCTAATCTAGTATGGAAGAAAAGTCCTTTGGCTTACCTCATCTAGACCCTAGATGTTCCTTGTTCTTCGATTAGTGAGGGATTCAGTGTTACAAACTGGATTTCAAGGAATAAGCTCTCATAGAGCTCGACTGGTTTTGATTATAGCTTGGAATATTTAGAAGAAGAGGTGTCGAGGAGTCTTCAAGTATGTCCAAAGCCTCCAGAGAAAGTGCTAGCAACATCACTTAAGTTGAACCAGAAGCTATCCATTTTGCCTTATTGATGTGTTCGCATCTTTAGTATTTTTCCTTCTTTATTTTAATCGATTTACTAAGAATTTCTATGGATAATCAATGAATTTAAGGTTAGAATGGATATTACTTGAATTTCATTAATGATAGGAAGTTTTAGAAGAAAAACAAAAAGAAACATAACAGAAAGGACGATGAAGAGCAAGAAACATAAAGCTCTCTGAGATAAACAAAGATAAACAGTATGCTTTCTGTGAAGGACAAAAAGCTTACTGGAAGGAGAAGATGAAGGGTGTGCAACGTGAACGCTTTCATGTACAACGTTGAAGGCATTTCACATGTCACGCATACGCATGCAGCACGCGTACGCGTGACCACCACCTCTCACGTAGCAGTCACGCGTACGCCTGCAGCACGCGTACGCACAACAAAAGGATTTAGGGAAAGTCACGTGTACGCTTGAGGCATGCGTACGTGCGAGTTGATTTTTGCGTAGTACGTGGAATTCACCATGTACAACGCTAGGGCACCTCATAAGGCCAAAAACTTAAGGAAATTGGCTCACGTACAACGTAGCCTACTTTACGTTGTATGTGAGCCCACCAAATACAATCCAGGCTAAATTCTTCATCACGTATAACGTGATACATACCACGCACTACGTGGGCTTTGAAGCTTTTCCCAAGATCACAAACCAAGACCATCCTTCCTCCAAATTCTCAACTTCTTAACCCTTTGAATAATCAATCACAAGCTCATTGATGAGGATAGTTATTGAAGATCACAAGCAGTCAAGAAAGAGATCTTTTGGTAAAAAATAATTAGGAAAAATATTTGATTCTGTTTGATTTTAAATTTGCTTTAGAAGTTTGAATTTTAATCTTTTGTCTTTTAAGGTTAGTATTTAATGTAAAGGGAGGCTCTCTTCCAGGGGATCTCTCTTCTTCGGCACTTTGCAGTTTTATCTTGTTAAGGATTTCAAGGACGAACATGAGTTTCTAATTCTCCTCGATTAAGGTTAGGAGCTCTGTTAGTTCTATAGATTAATGCAATAACTTTTCTATTTCTAATTGATGCAATTGATTCCTCCTTAAGAAATGATTTTCGTTATTCATCTCAAAGGGTTTGAATATGTTGGAAAACAATTCTTCTCTTACTTGAATTTTCTTAATCTCTTGGGAAAGTGATTAACTGAATTAAGCTTGAAAATCGATTCTCATAATTTTCAAGTTTTGAAACTAGATTGATAAGTGACATAAAATCAACTAGGTTAAATTCTTATGAATTGTGTAGTTTTATAAATCAGTGAAAGTTCTTCAACTCTTTTCTTGATTAAGTGACTAAGGGATTAGCGTTTAATTAGGTTAAAGAGAAATTGAATCACCAAGGAATTGAAGTTTAATTAATAATAATTTGCAATAAAAGAATCGTTAAATGATTAGAATAGAAAGTGAAAAGTATTTATTCGGACGACTAACATCTCTGGAACCTTAACTTTCTTAATTATACATCACTTTCATACTCAATGTTTGCTTTTGTTTTGCTTCGTTTAATTGCTGTTTATGCTCAAAAGCTTTCAAAACCCTAATTTGCTAGTCTGACTAGATTAATCGGTTGATTTTGCTTGCTTGACCCGTTAATCCTCGTGGGATCCACACTCGTCTCACCGTGAGTTATTACTTGATACGACTCAGTATACTTGCTAGTGTTTTGTGGGTTGTAAAATCCGCCATCACTTATGCATAATATCCTAAGATTTTTTTCCTATTTTCTCTTTTGTGTTATTTTTTTCTTACAATTTCACTTGTTGGTGAATATTTGGTAATTTTCTTTTTGTATTTTTTATGTCTTGACTTTTGAACATTGTATTTATTTCTCTATTAAATAAAATACTACTTTATCTTTGAGAAAAAAATATAACAATTTTAAAGTAATTCAGCATCACAATATTTTTTTACATATACTTAAAATGAAATGAGAGGTGTGTATTTTTATAAAGTGATTTTTAAAAATGTACATTTTTAATATTAATTTTTTAAAATTTGAATCATATCTTACATCTAAAGTATTACCAGTCTTATATTTATTAAAAATATAATCTTTAAAGTATTATGAGACATCTTTTATCTTTTGAGTTAATTTTTTACATTAAATTAGACTTAATTAATATTAATATTGAAAAAAATGGATTAAAATATCATGTTTTTAAAAAATATAATCTCTAAATTATTTTTAAAATATCTATAAATATAAGACATCTATTATTGTTTGAAATATTTATTTAAATAAATATAAAAAATTTTGTGTTCGAAAAAAGACAGTATTATTTAAAGGATAATAAATTTTGTTTGTTTAGATAACGAATAATAGGAGAAGATAATTGTATTCCTCCACAAATCATCAAGGAGAATAAGGTAATGGAAGTTAAAGTTAAAAATGTTGTTGCTCTTGCTATTGATGCCGCCACAACTCTTGCTACACTAGAAGTTAATGAAGAAAACAAGGATGCAAACAATGAGGATCCAGAAGTTATTCATAAGAAGAAAAATCGTATGTTTGGTAACATTTTACTAAACTTTCATTGATTGTGACAAAGAAATTGTAAGGTCCGATTTTCACCCGATATAATTGTGGCCTGAAAATATTTAAGTTTTATCGAATTTAGGGTCATATTAGGATTTAAAAAATAGACTCAGTATATATTTAGAGCTAGATTTGGGTTAAGACAAACCCAATTTCACCGACCTATATACATCCTAGTAGGTTCAGGGTGCAAATCATAAATGTTTGTGACTTAAGGGAAAAAATGATATTAAATTCAGAATTTAACCTATAATCTTCTATATTTCTCTGCCTTATAAGTTGCTTCATTTTTTTCACCCCCAAAACTATCATCTTTCCTTCTCTTACCGATAGAATCTACCTTCATTCTTTTCCTTTGCAACAAACACCGATCTATGTTCCCCCTATTAGAGAATCACATTTTTTATAGGGTAAGATACTAAATTAGTCTTCTATGTTTGGACCTAATCCTATTTTAGTTTTTAAAGTTTAAAATGCTCTATTTAAATTCAAAAAAGTTTCATTTAGTTTCAATGTAATCTTACTGTGAGTTTAAAATTAAATAATTAATGAAATGTCTTACATAGTAGCAATGCAAAAGCAAAGTCGATAGTTTGAGAAAAAAAATATACAAGCTCTAGAGGTACAAAATTAGCAACAGATACATCTCTGCGAGCCGTTAGCTTTGGTTCAAGCACATAGAGAATATTGTCGGAAATTCGCTTTTCGCGAAAAAGTTTACCGGCGACAACGAGAACAAGGCCGTCGTCACTTCTACCGTAGAAACTCTCCTCGACAACCCAATTGGTTTTGGTTATGAGTTTTCCAATATTTGAAAACTAAGTTTCGTTAATTATTTAACTTTGATTTTACAGTAAGATTATATTAAAATTAAATAAAATTTTTTAAAATTGAAATAGAATATTTTAAACTTTAAAAACAAAAAATTAAATCCAAATATAACGGATCAATTTAGTATTTTATCCTTTTTTTTTTATATTGTTTATCGTTGATCCAAGTAATTCTACATGTGTTTCTTTTATTGTTTATTGTTGGTTTAAGTAATTTTATATGTACTTTATAGACTAAAATTTTTATATATGAGTGATTTTAGTGTAAAATATAAAAATATTTAATATTTTAATATTTTAAGAATATTTAATTATTTTAGTATTTTATATGATTGTACCGTTATAGTGTGTGTTTGGATTATAATTTGTAAATGAGAATTTATATAGAAGTGATTTTGCAAATTTGATTTTGATGAAAAGTAAGTTTGTGTTAATGTGATTTATGTTTGACAATCTTTATATAAAAATAGATTATAGTAAAATAAATGTTGTTTGGATTATACTATTCAAAATCACTTTTAGATGAAAAATTACTAAAAGAGACATCAATTTAAATAATTTTTTATATTATTCTATCATTTTACTTTAGATATTTGAATAAATTTTATTAATTTATTTTATAATAAAATTAATATTTACTTACTAAATTAAAGTAACATTAAAAATTGATAAAATATATTTTAATACATGAAAACACTAAAGGAAGTACTATACATTTTATAATGTCAAACAAAAAGAAAATGTTCTATATTATTTTAGTACCGTTACTATTCTTTAATTTAGTATAATTTTGGACTATAAATTTTTATAATTAGTATATAATAAAAATGAAAATAAAGTACAATAAGAAGTACAATAAAAACAAAAACAAAAAAACAAAAAAAATCCGTACAAACATCGAATATAATAATTACAACTAACAACATAATAAGTAAATAAAATTTATATGAATAGAAAAAAGAATTTATATAAACAAAAAATAATAAAAATATCATAAAAATTAATAAAAATAAGAATTTATATCAACAATAATTGTCATATGAATAAAAAATATAATAAAAATATGACATCAGAACATTAAAAAAATAATATTAGAATACAAAAAATAATATAAAAAATATTTATATATAAATAAAAAAATACAATAAAAACATAAAAATCAAAATATAAAAGAGAGTACTAAATATTTATCTTGGCAGTGATCGTATCTGAAAGATTTTGATGAAAAAAATTAGAACCAAGAACATACACAAAGAACTATTGTAAAAATTATATGATTACTTACATCATTTTTATAAAAGAAAATGAAGAATAAAATTGGTAGAAGAGGAATAATTTTCTTACTTAATTTTTTAATTGTAATTAGCCTTCTCCAACGTGAACTCTAGAATTTTTAACTTTCTGTAAACGTACGCTTAAAGACAAAATTACTCCTAAATTTAGAATTTTAAAAAGTTACCAAATATAAAGATGAGACGTTAAAAATACTCAAATAAACTTTTCTATTCTCCAACTTAAATTCTAAATACACCCATAGTAGTAGCACACAACGTTATTGACATTTAGTGTAAAAAACAACCTAAAAAATGCAATCCAAAGCAATAATCTAATCCGATGTTTGTGGGTATTTGGCGGGAAACCGGTGGGGGGTCATGTCATATTAGTTTCTCAGCATCGGGGTGCGCTCCGACACCGTGGGCCCCACCCCTCTCTTCTTTTTTTTTTTTTTTCTTTGGCCAATTCTATAAACATAACCCGTGATCCACCACCGCCACGCGCCATCCCCAACCGTGTCACCCAACCGCGGGTGCTTACACGTGTCAGCCAGCGAGTGAATCCCTGACGCGTGCAACAAAACAACCCTCTTCGAATGTCGCGATACGTTGTATTGCAAAAGTGGGACCCACGGAGATGTTTTCTTGTGCAACCTTGCGGCCCAAAAGTCCACGAGGCAGAGATTTTGGTCATCTCTTCACTGGGAAGTGGGACCCACGCGCTTTACTTTCCTTCTCTCTCCATGACTTTCCACTCTTTCTTCTGCTTCTTTTGGGAGAGACAGTATTTGGAGTGGTTTTTTTTTTTTTTTTTTCGCAGTGTGATAATTTAACAATAGATACAAATTAAGATATTAAGTGGTTCGTTAGTAATTAGTTTTCTATAACTTGTTTAAATTATGATATATTGTATAACTCGCTAAAAATAAGTCTTATATAAAAAATATTTAAAAATTTAATTTTATATTTTTAAAAAGTGATTTTAAAGTACAAATTAACTAAATTCTAAAATTAATAGTGATTATTAATTTTTTAAATTAGAGACTACCAAAGCACCAACTGTTATTATAATAACAGACAAGATAAAGAATAAAGATTAAATTAGGCTGTATTTTTTTTTGAAAATAGGATAAAATAAGATACTCAAATAAAACAATAAAGATAGAAATATAAAATTTTGTGTTCTTATATTCTATTTGGTGATAAACTAAAATAAATTATTAAAATTTAATTTATTCTCAATTTTTGTCGTTCAAAAAATTTAAAACGAAAAATATAATAATAAAAAATATAATTATAAAAAATTAACAAGAATAATAAATAAAAAATAAAAAATAAATTATATTTTTTATAAGTATCTTTGTATTTTTTCTATTAGAATAAATATATCAGTATCTTTAGATATAATATTTTGTTTATATTTTTTTGTCAAATATAATTTTATAATTTTGTATCTTTATATCAGTGTCCTGTATCTATAAATTGAGATAATACTCAATTTAGTCCCTGAAATTACACTCGAGCCTCAATTTAGTCCTTAAAGTTTTAATTGTCTTAATTAGTCCTCAAACTTTTCAATTGACTCTATGACGGAAACCACTGTAGCGACTAACGTGATTAAAATTTAAAAAATTTAAAGACTAAATTAAGACAATTGAAATTTCAAAGACTAAATTGAGGCTCGAGTATAACTTCAAGATCAAATTGAATATTTTCTCTCGATAAATCTATTTATGTGTCCCCAAAATCCTTTTTGTTTTTTTTTTCCGCAAGCGTACCGCTTCCTACTTGTGCTACATTGACGGGTTTATATTGTGGGTATGGGTATATATTTATGATGAAAATTTAGGTGCAGTTAAATTTATGTAAAATTAATACCTGAGAGATGTTAAATAATTTTATTGGTTTGACTAAATTTTCATTTAACAGTTTTCAGATATCAATTTACGTGTGAAGTTGACCGAGTTTTTACCTATATTTATTTGTAATACGTTTTTGTTTAATTTAATCAACCAACCGAGTCGTTCCAAGTTGAATGGCTTTGAATGGCTGAGTAACAACTAACAACGCGTTTTTGGGAAATGAAATTGTCCCCTTCATTAACACTATGTTTGGTCCAGAAAATGAAAAAAGAAAAATATGGAAAAACATGAATGAAAATTTTTATTTTTTTGTTAGATATTAAAAAAAATAGGAAGAAATTTTTTTTGTGTGAATTTCATTAAAAAAAATTCCATCACAAAAAAAAACAAAAAAAAATATATTATTTTTTATGTGTTTCTAATATTATCCTTAGTTTTATTATTATTAATAATTATTAATATAAAATTAGTTTTAATAATTTTAATATATTATTATAATAGATATTTACATTTAAATATTATATGTATTAGATAAATAATTTAAATCAAATATATAAAATTATAATATTTTATACTATTTATAAATATAATAAAATAAATACAAATATTTTTATTTTATTTTATGATAAAAATAAATTTATTATTTTACACATAATGCACATTTTAATTTATATATAATATAAATAAAAATATTAATATAATTTTATAATTTTTTTTATTTATTTTCACTTCATCTAAATAATATATAAAACAAATTATTTTTTTATTTTTTTCATTTTTTTCTTATTTTTTTTCTATCATCTATCCAAATAAAGTGTAAGAGTTTGTTGATTTTTTTTTTATGTAAATTATGAAATGAAGATTTCTGCGGTGTTATTTTATTTGTTAGAATTTAAATATGATTGGTAACTTTTTTGTTTTACCCATTTTCTCCAATAATAAAAGTACACAATAATTTTGTTTTCACATTTATGTGTGCTATTAAAAGCACTAACAATAATTTTGGCATTTAACTATAAATTTTTGTTAATTTATATTTTAAGAATATAATTTAAGTATATTATAAAAAAATATTTTATAAATATTATTATAAAAATTAATTTTTTTATATTTTTATGTATTAAATATATTAAAAATATTTTAAAAATTTTATTATTATATTTTTAAAATATATCTTTAAAATACAAGTTAGTTAAATCTTTTAACTATTTTTACAATCATACACATTTGATGGGAGTACGTAGTAATTAAATTCATTACAGAGAAGGAAGACGGAAAAAGTAGGTCTAATAATAATTACTACAAGAAGCTACGTACGTAAATTATTCCATAAAGTATCAATTGCCCTCTTCACACTTAGTTAACCATTTCACACTGTTTCATTAGCTCGTACGCAAAGAATAATATCTAATTAGGGAAATGCATTGATCAAAGAATATCGTTGAAGGATGCTATATTAACGTTAAAATAACATTCATATTTAATAGGCTCTTTTTTTTTTTATATGGAAGTAAAAGTGGTGATATATTTTAACATTGTAATTTTTTATATTTTTTAAAAGTGTAGAAGATACACAAATTAGATCGGAGAGTTCGATTTCTATATTTCAAATTTTTTAATTTTTTTTAACAAAAATTTCTCGATCCGATTTCTGTACTTCTCACAAATCAGACAGTCCAATTTTTGTTTATCTAATTAAACAATTTCACATTTAAGAATAACACCCATCAACTCACATTTTTAAAAAACACTATTACTACTCCAATATCAAAAACAAAATCGGTATTTAATACCATTGAAATATTAACCGACATCATAGGCTTATTGATAGGACAAAAGATTAAATATATGTCTCCTCTTGTTAATTTAAAATTTAAAGATAAATAACTTTATTACATAAAATTTTTATAATGGAGAGATTTAGAGTTTTAACACGAAATTTTTATGATTAAAAAATTTAAAATTTAATTTTTATTGACTTTTAAAAAAATTAATATAAGATAAATAAAAAACTATAAAAATTTTAATCAAACAAAAAAAATGTGTAAAAAGATGTATTAAACATATAACTATCACTACTAAAAAAACTTATTTTATAGCGGTCATTTATTTTGTTTTTAATAATAATAAAAAAGTCGTTAATATATTTATCGATAATTGGATTAATTATCTTAGAGTTTGTCTTTAGTAAACTCAAGTGTTTTGAGCTTTTGCGATGAGCACAATCAATAGCGGATCCAAAAATTTTATAAGAGGGGACCAAATTAAATATAAAATAAATTAAAATATAATATAACAAAAAGTTAATAAAATATTATTTATAGTATATAGGTCAAAATTAATAATTATATTATATAAAAATTAATATTCAACTACATATTTTAAGATTTTAGTATTTTTAAATTTATTCTATGATATTTCATATAACTAAAATTTTTAATTTATCATCTAAAATAAATTTTGAAGTATTCTCTTTTTCAACATATACAATCATATAATCTACTAAAAATCCATCTTTTATCTTGTTTTAAAGTCTTGTTTTAATAATTTTTATTGTTTAAAAAGTCTATTCAATTATTACTGTTGCTATAGAAAGAGTCAAAATAAACTTTTTTTTATAATTGTTACTTTTTTATATTAATCCAAACCTATATTTTTAATAATTTTTTAATTATTTATATATTTATATGTTTTTATTATTTTTTAAATTTATTTATTAATTGCTACTAATATATTATAATTCACATTATAATTTATACTAACATGTAAATTTTTTTAATGTGTTAATATACTAAAATATATTTAATCTATATATATTAAGTATATAATAATAATAATAAACTAATAATACTAAATAGGGAGACCATGGCCACCTTAGACCCCTTGAATCCGTCACTGAGCACAATAAATAATTTATAAATATAATTCATATAGAAATTTAATAATAATTATTAATTTTTTACTTTTACTACATATATTTTTAAAATTCATTTGGGTAACCTTAGGTTTTCTACCTTCACTCAGTGACTAACACACTCTACGTAGTACATACTCTCTTTTTTTTCCCTTTTCACAAAATCCACGTCTACTCCTTTCTTTTTCATCGTTGCCGTTCTCAGCCTCTCTCGGCGCCGTTCTTAGGTTCATTCTCAATATTTATCTTCTTGCCGTTTGTCCTCAGCATCAGAGTGTCGTCGTTCTCTCTGCCATCATCGTGTACTGCATCGTCATTCCGTCACCGTCGTCGTTCTCACTGCTTAGCACCGTCGTTCTCAGCAGGCAGCAGTGGCGTAGGTCTCAGAGAGCCAGCATGGTCGTCAGCGCCGTGGTACTCTGTCTACCCCTTCATCGCTACACTTTCAGAATTCCAATGGAGCCTCAGCCTCAGGTATGAATTTGTTTCATTTAGCTCATTTTTTATCCTTTTATATTCTGCTATGAATCTGTTTCGTTGAAGTTATTCAATTATTTTTTTTTGTTGTACTTATTTTTTGTTAAGATTTTTTGTATGAATTCATTTCATTAAATTAGTGGTTTTGTTCCGTTTATTTGGTTGTTTAAAATTTTTGAGTTCTGTTTACGAGAGTTAAAAAATTTTGGCATTTGTTTTTATGATTCTGATTTCAATTCTAGGTTTTTGTTTTTGTTCATGATGTTCTATTTTTATTTGCTATTGCTGTTTGATTTCTGTTTATGATTTCAATTTCTGGATTTATGTTTCTATTCAAATTTGGTATTTGTTTTAATGATTCTGATTTCAATTTCTGGGTTTATGCTTCTGTTCATGATGTTCTATTTTTTATTTATTATTACTGTTTGATTTTTGCTCATAATTTTTAATTTCTGGATTTATTTTTTATTTTTTATTATACTTATTTTACTCTTTTTAAATTTAAAAATATGTTGCTTAAATTTCAGAGACAAATGATGATGATGAGGCAGAATTGTGAACTATCTGTTGCATTAATCAAAGAAGAGTTTAAATTCCTTTGTTTTTTGCTATTTTTATTAATTTTGCTTTTAGAATATATTTACACCACTTTGAATCTTAAAAATTTTAGAACAGGATGAATGAGTTATTCAGTTTTTAGTAAATGCACTTAATTTTGGATGATTGTTGCTAGACTTCATAAAATAAATAATATATGGTTGATTATGCTGCCATTTTAGTGCTTTTTGGAATTTTGATTTATGGTGTGGCTTAGTTGGATCTGTATCAAAGAACCTTGAATATATATGGTTCATTGTGATTCCCTTTGAAAATAACCAGTAGCCAAAAGTCATGGAGGTACTTGTGAGCACCAAATTTATGTGATTCCCTTTGAAAAGGTTTTGTTGTTAAGCTATTGTAGCACGGCTATGGGTTTCATATGGTTCAACTTCAATTTTATCAAAATCTGTTGGGATTAGAAGACCTTTACTTGCTTCCATTGCATTTCTTTACAATTCTTTCGCTATTTTTTTTATCCCTCACTCTAACACATTTTTTATCAAAGATAAGGGAGGATAATATAAATAAGAAATTGCATTGCATCAGTTATGTTGTCACCAACCAATATATATATATATATATATGCCTTTATGTCTTTATTGACATTCTATAGTTCTTTATGTCTGATGCACCGCTATTTGGTGGTGCATCTTATGCTGAATTTAGGAGATTTTATCACTCTTTTCTCACATTTATCCACTAGAATAGCATGGTTTTATATATTCTCCCTAATTTGCGCTTAAGAGTGAAAATATGCATTTTAGGACTTTAATTGGATAATTTTAATTCACCTTTGATTCCACTAGATGCCTTGATGTGTGTGTTAGTGATTTCAGGTTGAAAAGGCTAGGAATGGATCAAAGGAATGGAGAGAAAAGCATGCAAAGTGGAGAAATCATGGAAAATCAAAGATTGGGAGAAATTCACTCCACGCGCACGCCCAGCAGACGCGCACGCGTGAAACGACGAGGTCGTAAGGCGACGCGTACGCGTACATGACGCGTACGCGTGGACAGCAATTTGTTAAGCGATGCGTACGCGTGATCCACGCGCACGCGTCGGTGCTCGCACGTGACCCACTTAAAGTGAATCCACTGGGGTGATTTCTAGGCTTCCCAGGCCCAAATCCAACTCATCTCTGATGATATTTAACCCAAGGATTGAAGGGGAATCAACACCTTCCATCACATTAAGTCACATTAGTTTAGTTTAGTTTAGTTTTGGAGGAAAAGTTAGTTTCTAGAGAGAGAAGCTCTCTCTTCTCTCTAGAATTAGGATTAGGTTTAGGTTAATTTCTTAGATCTAGATCTACTTCTTCTCTTGCTTCAATTTTCCTTTTGCTTTATGAATTCTTATGTAGATCTCTATTTCTCTTTCAATGCAATTTATGATTTTCATGTCTTTTCATGTTGCTTTGATTTTCTATTATGGATCTATTGTCTTTGTAGTTAGATCTCTCTTTAATTCTTGCAATTCATGTTGTTTACCTTTGTTGCCTTCTATGTGTTTGTTGAAATGCCTCTTTTAGTTATGAGTTAGATTTTGTTTCTCTTGGCCTAGGTAGAGTAATTGGTGACTCTTGAGTTATCAAACTCCTTTGTTGATTGATAATTAGAAGTTGCTGATTAACTTGAATGCCACTAAAGCTAGTCTTTTATCATGATTAGGCTAGGACTTGTGGAATCAAGTTAATTCATCTACTTGACTTTCCTTCATAGTTAGAGGTTAACTAAGTGGGAGCAATGGACAATTCTCATCACAATTGATAAGGATAACTAGGATAGGACTTCTAGCTTTCATACCTTGCCAAGAGCTTTTCTAGTTGTTAGTTTATTTCCTTTGCCATTTATATTTCTTGTCTCTCAATTCAAAAACCCCAAAACATACTTCATAGCCAATAACAAGAACACTTTATTGCAATTCCTAGGGAAAATGACCCAAGGTTTGAATACTTCGGTTATTTTTATAGGGGTTTGTTACTTGTGACAACCAAATTTTTTGTATGAAAGGATTATTGTTGGTTTAGAAACTATACTTGCAACGAGATTTCATTTGTGAAATTCTAAACCGTCAAAAATTCATTCATCAATGTCTTAGCTTGCACTTGATTTCATATGATTTAATCAATAAACAAACCAAAAAGCAATATCATTGGCTGCTAACTTGATTTCATATTCTTGACTTCTTTCTAGAATGCAACTTGGTCAAATAAATCAATAATGGAAGCAGCTACTTGGGTAGTATTCAGAGTTAAATAAATAATATATAAGTGGATAGTAATATTCAACTAGTAAATAAACTAATTTTATTTTCGGCGTCGATCATAGAAGATGAAGTCAAAAACTAGAACTACAAATGATTATGAAATATTTTGTGATGTTGTGTCACATATTAATAAACAAAGCCACCTTATGGGGATAGTGGCATTAACTGTAGTACTTCAGGTTGGTCTTTATTGAACTCTTGGCTGAGCATTTAGTCTTTATTCATGAAATATTCTAGCCTGATTAAGTTTTGGGTGCACATGTGAAAAATCTAGCCTCTCTACGCCTTAAAGATCACTAGCATTATTAACTTTATTCTAGCATATGGAAAGGACATAGCATCAGAATGATTGATGACTACTTTCTTTTAACAAATTGTATTTCTTGAATCATGTATTGTTGGTTGCTTGTGGCATGGTGTGCTCACATTCGTATATATATATGAGAGGGAGGGAAATATGACAATATCCAAATTGATTTCATTGTGTTTGGGATTCACAAGTGACAAATGTTTATTTGGTTGAAATTTGGTTATGACAGTGCCAAATATTTATATAGTCTTCTAGAATTTCTATCAGTCTCCTATTAAACTAACACCTATGGTACGCTATACTACTATCCCTATTATCACTTCGTTCAATGTTGAGACTCTTGGTTATGAGGGCAAGGTATTTCTGGTTCCCCTCTTGTCCATAACAGCTTGAGTTCACCTTTCTTCTTTTCCAATGACAAAATGTGCCTACATTTTAAGAAAGTCAAGGTATTAAAAACAATACAAGATTTTGTAAATCACGGAATAACCAATGACAACTCGTAGTAAGAAATATGCATAAAACTTAACAGTAGTTCATCGGATGCATCATGCACATTAAACATGTCTATATATCAATAGTTGTGCAAGCAAACTGTCCAATTTATAAAGTGTTCTTTAATAACTTGTACTTCTTTAATTACTTGTACTTCTTTAGTTAATTTATCAGTGAAGGTTTAAAATTATGAACCAAACAACTAAACAGTAGTAGTGTAAAAAGTAGCAGAGAAACCAAAATAGGAACAAAGAATTAAATCAACTAAAAATTAATCCAGGCAATTAAAATGCTAAAAAGAAAGAATCTCGACTTCAGCACAGACAGCTTGTTTTCAAGAATTGAAGCGATTCTAGCGCTAGTTAAGACCACCAATGGACACCAATTCACCATAAGCTACAGGCTTTTCATTCCCACCAAAGGTTATGGGGCACTGACCCTTTTATTACAATTATCACATACTGCACATCAAGAACAGGGTGAAGTTTAAAGGCTTTAGGACAATTTGAATAGCGCAGAATAAGAAATCAGTATACCAAAAACAAAGAAATGTTGAAAGTGAGAAAAATGAAGACTTTCAACTTGAAAAGTAACTCCATAAACACTATTGATCCAACATCTAGCTGAAGCATACTTCAAGACATGTGTTGACAAAAACAAAGATGATTCAAAATGCTCAATAGCAATAAAAATCTTACACAAATATCATTAATTGGCACATGGATTCATCAATAAGGGAGCTAATATATAACTAAAGCTTTAGCAAATATTCATTTACAGGATATTAAAAAAGAGAGGAAAAAGTAAAAAAAGAAAAGAAAAGAAAGAAGACAAGAAACAGCTTATCATGTATTTTCATGGATTGCTTCAGTTTAAAAATCTAATACAAATTAATAAAATATAGCTAATATTGGATAACAGATTATAATATACAAAAGTAAATATCTGTCCACTCATCTTCATCATTTCTAAATCAATATATAAAGATCTCACAATAAAAAGCATCCAGAAAATCCAACCCTTTGAAATCTAAATAACAGAAAGCACGGTATTATGATTAATCTAAATAACAGAATCATATGATGAAACTTTGAATGATGAGAAAAGAGAAAATTAAAAGAAATAAGTTTACAACTTCAATTGAGTTGAAAAGGGGCACAGTAGCAGATGGGTCCACAAGCCAAACCCTAAACCCCAATCCTTACGTGAAGAGGAGTGTGATGCAGCAGAACAAATTGAGGAACACGAGCACCACAAAGTTGGTGGCAGATTAAATAAAATTTACTAAATCACACATCGAAACAAAACAATAATCATTATCAACATACGTTAATTGTAAAATTCACAGAATTGAAATTGCCAAAGTATAAAACCTTGAAGATTAACTTGTGCCAATGAGAATCCTCTTGATGAAAAGGCACCGCGTCCGACACAAATTCAAGAAAATTTCGATGAAATCGAGAAATTGCGTTGAAACAGGAAGGTACCTGGTGAGGAAGACGGTAGAGGAAGAAGCGGCAGCAAGCATAAGGTACCTGGTGAGGAAGAGGTCCTCACAAAGGGGAAGAAGCGGCACGAAGGGGAAGAAGCAGCAGCAAGCATCTGAAATGAAGGCTTGTTACTCAAATTTTATATGGCAATGTCTCTGGTATGGATACACACAAACATCCATACGTATGGATTATGAGGTGTATGTTGGAAATAGTGACATGTGGCTTCGTTATTCTGTGCTACATGGGAATCCACAAAGGCAAAAATTTGGCAATGCAGGTTGACGCAGACAGGGGAGCAGGTATTGTCGCTGCTGATCATACTTAACTGCTAACCGCGTGGAGATTATGAAATGTGTTTGTTCTAATTTTTTTGGGAAATAGGCTTATAGGGCCAACTGATCTTATTGCAATTTTCGAGTGAGAGATATGGGCTTTTGTGTTTTCTCCCTGTTGTAACGGAATAATAAGAGAGTGAACTTAGTGGTGTTATCATTGGAAGGTGCATTGAACTTATTTGATTTCCCCTAACCCTATTCGATCTTCTCTCAAGATTCAGTTGTTGGCCCATGGTGCACGAAATTGTGATTCACACTTTTCACAGCTCCGCAAAACTAACCAGCAAGTGCACTGGGTCGTCCAAGTAATACCTTACGTGAGTAAGGGTCGATCCCACAGAGATTGTCGGCTTGAAGCAAGCTATGGTCATCTTGTAAATCTCAGTCAGGCGGATTCAAATGGTTATGAGTTTTGATAATTAAAAGATAAATAAAACATAAAATAAAATAAGATAAAGGTACTTATGTAATTCATTGGTGGGAATTTCAGATAAGCGTTTGGAGATGCTTTATTGCTTCTGAACCCCTGCTTTCCTATTGTCTTCTTCCAACCATGCGTACTCCCTTCCATGGCAAGCTGTATGATCCTCTCGGATAAAAAATACCAGGTACGATCTCTACATGGCTAATCAACTGTCGAATTTCTCGTCTCGGATGAAAAATACCAGGTACAGCTACCGCACGGCTAATCATCTGTCGGTTCTCACTAGAGTCGGAATAGGACCCTTGTCCTTTTGCACACTGTCACTGCGCCCAACATTCGCAAGTTTGAAACTCGTCACAGTCATCCCTTCCCAGATCCTACTCGGAATACCACAGACAAGGTTTAGACTTTCCGGATCTCAAGAATGGCTGCCAATTGGTTCTAGCCTATACCACGAAGGTTCTAATCACGAATTTGGATGCTCTGTTGTCAGGAGAAACGATGCGAATCGTGGCTTAGAGACCCAAGAGAATATACTCTAGCTGTCGTCCAATGACTACGTTGAACATCATGTAGACTGCTTTGTGGTTGTCAGGCACGCGGATCTTGGCTAAGCGAGTAACGAAGATTGGGTGATTGTCACGGGTCACCCCTTCATTCTGACTTAACTAAATTAAGTACGAAAGTATATCTTGAAGAAGAAGTAGGCGTGAATTGAAAGAGAAATAATAGTATTTGCATTAATTCATGAAGAACAGCAGAGCTCTACACCTTAATCTATGGGGTGTAGAAACTCCACCGTAGAAAATACATAAGAGAAAAAGGTTTAGGCATGGCCGTGTGGCCAGCCTCCAAATGTGAAAAATGGAATAAACTAGATGCGAATACAATAGTAAAAAGTGCTATTTATACTAAACTAGTTACTAGGGATTACAGAAAATAAGTAACTAAGTGCAGATAGTGCAGAAATCCACTTCCGGGGCCTACTTGGTGTGTGCTTGGGCTGAGCATTGAAGCTTTCACGTGCATAGGCCATTCTTGGAGTTAAACGCTAGCTTGGATGCCAGTTTGGGCGTTTAACTCCAGTTCTGGTGTCAGTTCTGGCGTTTTACTCCAGAAAAGGGTCACTGGTGGGCGTTTAGACACCAGTTTGGGCCAACAAATCTCGGGAAAAGTATGGACTATTATGTATTGATGGAATGCCCAAGATGTCTACTTTCCAACGCAATTGAGAGCACGCCAATTAGGCTTCTGTAGCTCCAGAAAATCCACTTCGAGTGCAGAAGGGTCATAATCAAACAGCATCTGCAGTCATTTTTCAGCCTCTGAATCAGATTTTTGCTCAGGTCCCTCAATTTCAGCCAGAAAATACCTGAAATTATAGAAAAACACACAAACTCATAGTAAAGTCCGAAATGTGATTTTTGCATAAAAACTAATAAAAATATAATAAAAAGTAACTAAAACATACTAAAAACTATGTAAAAAAAATGCCAAAAGGGTATAAGTTATCCGGTCATCACAACACCAAACTTAACTTGTTGCTTGTCCCCAAGCAACTAAAAATAAAATAGGATAAAAATAAGAGAATATACAATAAATTCCAAAATTATCAATGAAGATTAGTTTCAATTAGATGAGCGGGACTAGTAGCTTTTTGCTTCTGAACAGTTTTGGCATCTCACTTTATCCTTTGAAGTTCAGAATGATTGGCTTCCATTGGAACTCAGAATTCAGATAGTGTTATTGATTCTCCTAGTTCAGTATGTTGATTCTTGAACACAGCTACTTTATGAGTCTTGGCCGTGACCCTAATCATTTTGTTTTCCAGTATTACCACCGGATACATAAATGCCACAGACACATAACTCGGTGAATCTTTTCAGATTGTGACTCAGCTTTGCTAGAGTCTCCAGTTAGAGGTGCTCAGAGCTCTTAAGCACACTCTTTTTGCTTTGGACCATGACTTTAACCGCTCAGTCTCAAGCTTTTCACTTGACACCTTCACGCCACAAGCACATGGTTAGGGACAGCTTGGTTTAGCCGCTTAGGCCAGGATTTTACTCCTTTGGGCCCTCCTATCCATTAATGCTCAAAGCCTTGGATCCTTTTTACCCTTGCCTTTTGGTTTAAAGGGCTATTGACTTTTTCTGCTTGCTTTTTCTTCTTTTTCTTTCTTTTTTTTATTTTTCGCATTTTTTTCACAAGCTTTGTAATTTTCACTGCTTTTTCTTGCTTCAAGAATCAATTATATGATTTTTTTAGATTATCAATAACATTTCTCTTTTTTCACTATTCTTTCAAGAGCCAACAATTTTAACATTCATAAACTTCACTATAAAAAATATGCATTGTTCAAGCATTCATTCAGAAAACAAAAAGTATTGCAACCACATCAAAATAATTAAACTAATTTCAAGATAGATTTCAAAATCATGTACTTCTTGTTCTTTTGCAAATAAAAACATTTTTTCATTTAAGAAAGGTGAAGGATTCATAGGACATTCATAGCTTTAAGACATAGACACTAAACACTAATGATCACGTAATAAAGACACAAACATAGGCAAAACATAAAGCATGAAATTCAAAAAATAGAAAAATAAGAACAAGGAAATTAAAGAACGGGTCCACCTTAGTGATGGCGGCTAGTTCTTCCTCTTAAAGATCTTATGGAGTGCTTTAGCTCCTCAATATCTCTTCCTTGCCTTTGTTGCTCCTCCCTCGTGGCTCTTTGGTCCTCTCTGATTTCATGGAGGACAATGGAGTGCTCTTGGTGCTCCGTCCTTAGTTGTCCCATGTTAGAACTCAATTCTTCTAAAGAAGTGTTGAGTTGCTCCCAATAGTTGTGTGGAGGAAAGTGCATCCCTTGAGGCATCTCAGGGATTTCTTGATGAGGAATTTCCTCATGCTCTTGTTGAGGTCCATGAGTGGGCTCTCTTGTTTGCTCCATCCTTTTCTTAGTGATGGGCTTGTTTCCTTCAATGAGGATGTCTTCCTCTATGACAATTCTAGCTGAATTGCATAGGTTACAGATGAGATGAGGGAAGGCTAACCTTGCCAAAGTGGAGGGCTTGTCTGCCACCTTGTAGAATTCTAGAGGTATGATCTCATGAACTTCTACTTCCTCTCCATTCATGATACTATGGATCATGATAGCCTGGTCTATTGTAACTTCAGACCGGTTGCTAGTAGGAATGATAGAGCGTTGGATAAACTCCAACCATCCCCTAGCCATGGGTTTGAGGTCAAGCCTTCTTAGTTGAACCGGTTTGCCTATAGAGTCTCTCTTCTATTGAGCTCCTTCCACACAAATGTCCATAAGGACTTGGTCCAATCTTTGATCAAAGTTGACCCTTCTAGTGAAAGGGTGAGGATCTCCTTGCATCATTGGCAAGTTAAATGCCAACCTCACATTTTCCGGACTGAAATCCAAGTAATTTCCCCGAAACATTGTGAGCCAATTCTTTGGGTTCGGGTTCATACTTTGATCATGTTTCTTAGTTATCCATGCATTAGCATAGAATTCTTGAACCATTAAGATTCTGACTTGTTGGATGGGGTTGGTGAGAGCTCTCCAACCTCTTCTTTGAATCTCACGTTGGATCTCTGGATATTCACTCTTTTTGAGCATGAAGGGGACCTCGGGGATCACCTTTTTCTTGGCCACAACTTCATAAAAGTGGTCTTGATGGACCTTTGAGATGAATCTCTCCATCTCCCATGACTCGGAGGTGAAAGTAATTGCCTTCCCTTTCCTCTTTCTAGAGGTTTCTCCGGCCTTAGGTGCCATTAATAGTTATGGAAAAACAAAAAGCAGAGCTTTTTCCCACACCAAACATAAAAGGTTTGCTCGTCCTCAAGCAAAAGAAGAAAGAAAGGAGTAGAAGAAGAAGAAATGGAGGAGATGGAGGGGAAGGTTGGTTTCGGCCAAAGGGGGGTTAAGTGTGTATGATATGTGAAATTGAAGGTGGTGAGGAGGGGTATTTATAGGGCAAGAAAGAGGGGGAATTTGTGTATTAGAGGTTGGGTTTGGGAGGGAAATATTTTGAATTTGAATGGTGAAGTGGGTGGGGTTTTATGATGGATGGATGTGAGTGGTGAAGAGGTTGTGGGGAAGAGGGTAGGATTTGATAGGTGAATGGTATTTGGGAAAGAGGTATTGATGTGATTGGTCAAGTGTATTTAGGGAAGAGTGTTATGGAGAGGTGTGAAGAGGAGAGAGAGTGAGTTGGGTTAGGTGGGGATCCTGTGGGGTCCACAGATCCTGAGGTGTCAAGGAATTCTGCTCCCTGCACCTTTCTGGCGTTTAAACGCCCTCTGTGTGCTATTTCTGGTGTTTAACGCCAACTCTGCTACCTTTTCTGGCGTTAAACGCCAGGCTGATGCCCATTTCTGGCGTTTAACGCCCATCAAACACCCTTTTTTGGCGTTAAACGCCAGTCTGTCTGCCATTTCTGGCGTTAAACGCCTAGAATGCTGCCCATTCTAGCATTTAACGCCCAGAATGCTGCCAGACTGGGCATTAAAGGCCCATTCTGCTATCTTTACTGGCGTTTAAACGCCAGTAAGCCTGTCCTCCAGGGTATGCTATTTTTTATGCTGTTTTTTATTTTTCTTTAATTCTGCAGCTGTTTTTATGACTCCACATGATCATCAACCTAAAGAAAACATAAAATAACAATGGAAAATAAAATAAATATAATTAAATATCATTGGGTTGCCTCCCAATAAGCCCTTCTTTAATGTCAATAGCTTGACAGTGAGCTCTTAGAGAGCTTCACAGAGACTCAGAGCTTAATGGTGGCCTCCCAACACCAAACTTAGAGTTTAAATGTGGGGGCTCTGTTTGACTCTGTGTTGAGAGAAGCTTTTCATGCTTCCTCTCCATGGTTACAGAAGAAGATCCTTGAGCCTTAAACACAAGGTAGTCCTCATTCAATTGAAGGACTAACTCTCCTCTGTCCACATCAATCACAGCCCTTGCTGTGGCTAGGAAGGGTCTTCCAAGGATAATGGATTCATCCTCATCCTTCCCAATGTCTAGGATTATGAAGTCAGCAGGGATGTACAGGCCTTCAACTTTTACTAAGACATCCTCTACAAGTCCATAAGCCTGTTTTATTGATTTGTCTGCCATCTCTAGTGAGATTCTTGTAGCTTGTACCTCAAAGATCCCTAGTTTCTCCATTACAGAGAGAGGCATGAGGTTTATTCCTGACCCCAGGTCACACAGAGCCTTCTCAAAGGTCATGGTGCCTATGGTACAGGGTATTAAGAACTTTCTAGGATCCGCTTTCTTCTGAGGTAATTTCAGTTGAACCAAGGCATTCAGTTCATTGATGAGCAATAGAGGTTCATCCTCCCAAGTCTCATTACCAAATAACTTGGCATTCAGCTTCATGATTGCTCTTAGATACTGAGCAACTTGCTCTTCAACAATATCTTCATCTTCTTTAGAGGAAGAATACTCATCAGAGCTCATGAATGGCAACAGTAAGTTCAGTGGAATCTTTATGGTCTCTATATGAGCATCAGATCCTTTTGGTTCCTCAATAGGGAACTCCTTAGTGGTCAGTGGATGTCTATTGAGGTTTTTCTCATTGAAAATCACTGCCTCTTCCTCCTCTATAGTTTCGGCCATGTTGGGTATATTTATGGCCTTGCACTCTCTTTTTGGATTCTCTTCTGTATTGCTTGGGAGAGTACTAGGAGGAATTTCAGTAACTCTTTTACTCAGCTGACCTACTTGTACCTCCAAATTTATGATGGAGGACCTTATTTCAGTCATGAAACTAAGAGTGGTCTTAGATAGATCAGAGACTATGGTTGCTAAGTCAGAGAGGCTCTGCTTAGAATTCTCTGTCTGTTGCTCAGAAGATGATGGAAAAGGTTTGCTATTGCCAAACCTATTTCTCCCACCATTATTATTATTGAAGCCTTGATTAGGCTTTTGCTGATCCTTCCATGAGAAATTAGGATGATTCCTCCATGAAGGATTATAGGTGTTTCCATAGGATTCTCCCATGTAATTCACCTCTTCCATTACAGGATTCTCAGGGTCATAAGCTTCTTCTTCAGAGGAAGCTTCTTTAGCACCGCCGGATGCAGCTTGCATTCCAATCAGATTCTGAGAAATCATATTGACTTGCTTAGTCAATATTTTATTTTGAGCCAATATGGCATTCAGAGTATCAATCTCAAGAACTCCTTTCTTCTGAGTCATCCCATTATTAACAGGATTTCTTTCAGAAGTATACATGAAATGGTTATTTGCAACTATCTCAATGAGTTGCTAGGCTTCTACAGGCATTTTCTTCAGATGAAGAGATCCACCAGCAGAGTGGTCCAATGACATCTTGGACAATTCAGATAGACCATCATAGAATATACATAAGATGCTGCATTCTGAAAGCATGTCAGAAGGACACCTTCTGATTAATTGCTTGTATCTTTTCCAAGCTTCATAGAGGGATTCACCTTCCTTCTGTCTGAAGGTTTGGACTTCCACTCTAAGCTTGCTCAACTTTTGAGGTGGAAAGAATTTGGCCAAGAAAGCATTGACCAACTTTTCCCAAGAGTTCAGGCTTTCTTTAGGTTGTGAGTCCAACCATATCCTAGCTCTGTCTCTTACAGCAAAGGGAAAAAGCATAAGTCTGTAGACCTCGGGATTAACCCCATTGGTCTTAACAGTGTTACAGATTTGCAAGAATTTAGCTAAGAATTGATGAGGATCTTCCAATGGAAGTCCATGAAACTTGCAATTCTGCAGCATTAGAGGAGCTAATTGAGGCTTAAGCTCAAAGTTGTTTGCTCCAATTGAAGGAATTGAGATGCTTCTTCCATAGAAGTCAGAAGTTGGTGCAGTAAAGTCACCAAGCATCTTCCTTGCATCTCCACCATTGTTGTTGTTTTCGGCTGCCATGTCTTCTTCTTTTTCGAAAATTTCTGTTAGGTCCTCTCTAGAGTTTTGTGCTTTAGCTTCTCTTAGCTTCCTCTTCAAAGTCCTTTCAGGTTCAGGATCAGCTTCAACAAGAATGTTCTTATCCTTGTTTCTGCTCATATGAAAAAGAAGAGAACAGAAAAGAAGAGGAATCCTCTATGTCACAGTATAGAGATTTCTTTATATGAGTAGAAGAATAGAAGAAGGAAGAAGAAGAAGAATTCGAACACAGAGAGAGGGAGAGGGTTCAAATTATAAGTAGAAGAGAAGTGTTAGTAAATAAATAAAATAAATAGAAAGAGATGAGAAAGAGAGAGTATTCGAATATTAATAAAAATAAAAGAAAAATATTTTTGTTTTTATTTTAATTATTAGTTAGAATTCAAAATTTAAGAAAAGAAATAAAATAAAATTAGAATTTAAAACAATTAGTTAATTAAAAAAATTTTGAAAAAGTGGTTAGTTGTTTTCGAAATTAATGAGAGAGAAAAGTAGTTAAGTGGTTTTGAAAAAGACAAGAAATAGTAAACTTTTTAAAATTAAAACAAACAAGTCAAGTGGTTAATTGAAAAAGATTTGAAAATCAATTTTGAAAAGATAAGAAGTTAGAAAAAGATTTTGAAATTAAGTTTTGAAAAAGATATGATTGAAATTTATTTTGAAAAAGATTTGAAAAAGAAATTTAAAAAGATTTGATTTTGAAAATTAAAGTTGATGACTTGACTAACAAGAAACTAAAAGATATGATTCTAGAATTTAAAGATTGAACCTTTCTTAACAGGAAAGTAACAAACTTGAAATTTTTTGAATCAAAACATTAATTGTTAGTAAAGTTTTTGAAATTATGAAACAAAATTAAGAAAAAGATTTTGAAAATTATTTTGAAGAATTTTTGAAAAAAAAATGAAAGAAAAATAAAAAAGATTTGAAAAGATAGAATTTTTAATTTAAAATTTTGACTTGACTAACAAGAAACAACTAAATTTTAAAAATTTTTTACTAAGTCAATCCAAAATTTCGAAATTTATGAGTAAAATAAGGGAAAGATATTATTTTTGATTTTTTTTTTGAATTAATAAACAAATATTATTTTGTTGCTTTTCTCATTCTTCATTAAACAACAAAATGAAACAAAACATAAAAATTAAGATCTAAACAATAAATGCATGCAAGAACACTTTGAATATCAAGATGAACACCAAGAATACTTTGAAGATCATAATGAACATCTAGAACATATTTTTGAAAAATTTTTAAGAAAAGAAGCACATACAGGACACCAAACTTAAAAATTTTTAATCCTTAGACACCAATAATTCAAAAATGCATATAAAAATAAGAAAAGATACAAAACAAGAAAAATTAATGATTAAACAAGGAAAATCATCAGGAACAACTTGAAGATCAAAGAAGAACATATGATAAATTTTTGAAAATTCAAGAAAAAAGAAAGACATGCAATTGACACCAAACTTAAAATTTGACACAAGATTCAAACAAGAAACACAAATTTTTTTTTGTTTTTATGGTTTTATTAAAAAAAAATTTTGTATTTTTCGAAAATATTTTGGAAAAAGAAAATAAAGAAATTTAAAATTTTTAATAAGAATTCCAGGATTCATGCCATGTTTAGTCTAAAGCTTCGGTCCAAAAGAATTAGACACGGCCAAATAGCCAGCCAAGCTTCAGCATAACAAATATATACATGTCCTTTCTATAATTGAAAGTGGAAACCTCGGTCCAAAAGATTAGACATGGCTTAACAGCCAGCCAGGCTTCAACATATCTCAAGAAACTCTAGAATTCATTCTTAAAAATTCTGAAGAACAATTTTTTTGAACACCTTTTTTTTTAATTTTTCAAAAATAAAAAAAATAAAGAGCTTAAACATAAAATAAAATTACCTAATCTAAGCAACAAGATGAACTGTCAGTTGTCCAAACTCGAACAATCCCCGACAACGGCGCCAAAAACTTGGTGCACGAAATTGTGATTCACACTTTTCACAACTCCGCACAACTAACCAGCAAGTGCACTGGGTCGTCCAAGTAATACCTTACGTGAGTAAGGGTCGATCCCATGGAGATTGTCGGCTTGAAGCAAGTTATGGTCATCTTGTAAATCTCAGTCAGGCGGATTCAAATGATTATGAGTTTTGATAATTAAAAGATAAATAAAACATAAAATAAAATAAGATAAAGGTACTTATGTAATTCATTGGTGCGAATTTCAGATAAGCGTTTGGAGATGCTTTGTTGCTTCTGAACCCCTGTTTTCCTATTGTCTTCTTCCAACCATGCATACTCCCTTCCATGGCAAGCTGTATGATCCTCTCGGATGAAAAATACCAGGTACAATCTCTACACGGCTAATCAACTGTCGGATTTCTCGTCTCGGATGAAAAATACCAGGTACAGCTACCACACGGCTAATTATCTGTCGGTTCTCACTAGCGTCGGAATAGGACCCTTGTCCTTTTGCACACTGTCACTGTGCCCAACATTCGCAAGTTTGAAGCTCGTTATAGTCATCCCTTCCCAAATCCTACTCGGAATACCACAGACAAGGTTTAGACTTTCCGGATCTCAAGAATGGCTGCCAATTGGTTCTAGCCTATACCACGAAGGTTCTAATCACGGATTCGGATGCTCTGTTGTCAGGACAGACGATGCGAATCGTGGCTTAGAGACCCAAGAGAATATACTCCGGCTGTCGTCCAATGACTACGTTGAACATCATGTAGACCGCTTTGTGGCTGTCAGGCACGCGGATATTGGCTAAGCGAGTAACGAAGATTGGGTGATTGTCACGGGTCACCCCTTCATTCTGACTTAACTAAATTAAGTACGAGAGTATATCTTGGAGAATAAGTAGGCGTGAATTGAAAGAGAAATAATAGAACAGCAGAGCTCCACACCTTAATCTATGGGGTGTAGAAGCTCCACCGTAGAAAATACATAAGAGAAAAATGTTTAGGCATGGCCGTGTGGCCAGCCTCCAAATGTGAAAAATGGCATAAACTAGATGCGAATACAATAGTAAAAAGTGCTATTTATACTAAACTAGTTACTAGGGATTACAGAAAATAAGTAACTAAGTACAGATAGTGCAGAAATCCACTTCCGGGGCCCACTTGGTGTGTGCTTGGGCTGAGCATTGAAGCTTTCACGTGCATAGGCCATTCTTGGAGTTAAACGCCAGCTTGGATGCCAGTTTGGGCGTTTAACTCCAGTTTTGGTGTCAGTTCTGGCGTTTTACTCCAGAAAAGGGTCACTGGTGGGCGTTTAGACGCCAGTTTGGGCCATCAAATCTCGGGCAAAGTATGGACTATTATATATTTCTGAAAATCCCAAGATGTCTACTTTTCAACGCAATTAAGAGCGTGCCAATTGGGTTTATATGGCTTTAGAAAATCCACTTCGAGTGTAGGAGGGTCAGAATCCAACAGCATCTGTAGTCCTTTTTCAGCATCTGGATCATATTTTTGCTCAGGTCCCTCAATTTCAGTCAGAAAATACCTGAAATTACAGAAAAATACACAAACTCATAGTAAAGTCCAGAAATATGATTTTTGCATAAAAACTAATAAAACTATAATAAAAAGTAACTAAAACATACTAAAAACTATGTAAAAACTATGCCAAAAAGGGTATAAATTATCCGCTCATCAGCCCACTTAGCATATTACCAAAAGGACTATGACTCAACTGAAGAAACCTTGTATACATATTCGTGTACGACCATCAATACTATTCAAAAAGTTGCTTTGATTCTTACTCTAACAAACTTCACCACAAGAAAAACAGTAATTATATAACTGTTACGATGGGTAACTGGAGATTAGTGGACTGGACTCATTGGGTTGGCGCAATCACCTGAAAGAGGGAGCCTCTGACTAAGTTTGCATCTGGGAGCCTCCGTCCGACTAGTATGTATGGAGGAATGGGGGTTGGTACCTGTAAAGACACTCTGATGCCTAAGTCAGCAAGGGTCTTAGCAAGTTTAGAGAGTATTGGAACTTAAAGATACCTGAAGGGTGTTAGTGTATTTATAGTGGTGAACCAATAACCACCGTTGGAGTAGTTCCACCTTTTAAGGTGGATAACCGTCCCTTCATCTTAGAAAAGTTGAGATATGGCTCCTGGAAGTGGGTTGAGAGATTTTAGGAGCAGTTACTTATTTGAATAAGGGTTATCTGCCAGCTACTCTTTACTCTGACTTCCTTAGAGAAAGTCTGTGCTGGATCCGACTTCTTGAGAGAAGGTCGGTGTCGAGTGGAGGCCAATCTTTGGATTGGGCCTTTTATCTAGACCCGGGCCTTAGTATTGGGTCAGGGTATGAACAGTGCCCCTACTCGAGTTCAATATCTTTTTCTTAAGAGTTGGATTCGAGTATTTGAACTCGGGCCTGTAGCCGACGTGAAATGGGAACCGACGTGATTCAAAAAATTTTCAACAGTCACGTCTAATCAAACGTCGCGTCTGTTTAGAGGTTTTGTATTTATGAGTTGGGGAGGGGGGACAGTTATGTTGGTAACGGTGCATTTTGTTTTTAATGATTGCGTCGTTTTACCCTTCTGCCTCTAGTGTGTTTATAAATACTTTTCCCTCTCTTTTTTCTGTTTTCTTTCGAATTCTGAAATCCCTTATCTGCAACCCTTATTTTTCCTCTTTATAGAAATGGTGACGAAAAATTTCAGTTCCTCCTACCAAAAGGTCCAAGATGCCAAGAAGAGGTCTCGAGCCCAAGTTGACACTGCCAAGGCTGCTGGCACTCTTCCTCCTCCTCCCCCTCCTCCTCCTCACAACTTGGTGACCTCTTCTCGTCCTATTATAGTATCCTCTTCTTCTGTTTCTTCTCTTCCTTCTCTTCCGCCCCGATCTTCCCCTGAACCAGAGAAGAAGAAGCATAAGACTTAATAGTCTGGCTCTTCAAGGGAGGCTAAGTTTAATGACCCCCAATTCGTTCGGAATCACATTTATCCTCATTCTCGAATAAATATGGATGATGTTTCCATTCGAAACCATCTTAATATACTGGTCCAGGTGAGTGTTCGTGCGGCTGGAGTATGTACTAAACTTTTTGATATTTTGGGGAAGACTCCCCTTAGCTCTTTGAGTTCTACCCAAAAGGTTGAGGAGTTAGAGAGGAGGATCTTCCTTTATCAAAAGGAAGAGAAGAGGCTTAAGGAAGAGGTCGCCGAGCTGAAGGAGGAAAGGGATCATTTCCAAGAGAGGGAGAAGAGGCTGATGGGCCAGTGTGCCATGGCGGAGGGCCTTAAGGAGAAGGCGGAGCAGAATTATATCAGGCTCTATGGGGAGAATCTCGACCTGAAGAAGGAGCTGGCAGGATGTCGAGAGGCTTTCCAGGATCTAGAGGACTCGGTGGCTGAGGGTTCAGAGGAGGCTTGGAGGGTCTTTAAGGAGCAAGTCGGAGTTATTGCTCCCGATTTGGACCTTTCTCCTCTTGACCCCGACAAGATTGTAGTTGATGGAGCCATTGTCTCTCCTCCCCGTCCTGAGACTGATTCTGACCTGAAGACTCGGGGACAGAGGATATTGGAGTCTCCTCCTCGTGAGGAGCGACAAGATGGAGATTTTCCGAGCTCTTCTGGGGTTCCTTCTCAAGGTGCAAAACAGTCTGCTCCAACTTCTCCTGTGGCTGCTCCGACTTCTCTTTCTGCTGATCCTCCTTCTGGTGGTGGTGATCTTCCTTCCGGTAGTGCTGATCTTCCTTCTAATTGACATGTGGTTATTGGGGCTCGGCCTGTGGGCCCCCTTGTTATTTAAACAATTTGACATTTTGTTTGTTGATGGTGGTTTGTCCTTGACTCTTACTGGCCTTTTATGGCCGTAAACAAAAATGCTTTTAATCCCTTTTTTGGATAAGGGGTTTTATGGTTAATTAGCTTGTGCATGCTTTCTATGTTTTTCTTTGTTAGGTTCTTTGTGAAAAACCCTTTTGATCTTTTCTTGTCTCTTGGAAAAACCTTTTATCTGGGCAGGCTGTGCTTTATTTGAAATGACTTAGATTTTTCAAAGATTTCGAGCCAGCTCATGCTTATGATTTTTTATGATTTTCCCTTTTTTCTCTTTTTTGTATTCCTTGTGAATTCAAATTTTTCTATCTGAATTGCTTGTAACTTAGGTTATTTTCGCGATGCATTTTCATTCTTCTCGGTTTTGCCGACTTATAGGTCGATAAATTTCTGAGTTTATCATGATCTACTTTTATAACCTCTTTACACCGACTTGTACCTCGTCGTTTTATCCTGATGACCTACTAGGTCGGTTCATGGGATTTTCACGTTTTGTCGAGTTTAAGTCGGTGCGTTTCATAGAAAAAAATAGTAATATCTTAAATGGAATTTATAAAGAGATGTGGAACAAGATCTTTATTATATTTTGCAAAGGTACTTTTTTGCTACCAAGGGGTTAAAAATTGGTGCCCCTTAGCCTCCACTTTGATGCCTCGTTAAAAACCACCTTTAGGAAAACCCTTTCTTTGGGAAAAAAAACCATAAAGTTGGGAAAAGAGTACACCAGAGAATGGAGTTCGCTTATAACTATAGTACCTTTCATATTACAAGCATGCCACGATCTGGGTAATTCGGTGTCGTTCAAGTCGGTCACCTTATAGTAGCCTTTTTCCTAAGACCTCATTAATTTTGTATGGCCCTTTCCAGTTGGCAACAAGCTTTCCATCCCCAGATTTATTAACTCCAATGTCGTTTCTGATCAAGACCAAGTCGTCCGGGGTGAAACTTCTTCGAATGACTTTTTTGTTGTATCTATTTGTCATCCTTTGCTTTAGTGCTACTTCTCTTATTTGGGCTTGTTCTCGGACTTCGGAGAGTAGTTTGAGTTCTTCTTGGTGCCCCTGTATGTTGCCAACCTCGTCGTAGAAGTTTACCCTTGGACTTTGCTCATTGATTTCAACTGGTATCATGGCTTCTATGCCATAAGCAAGTCGGAAGGGTGTTTCTCCTGTGGTAGACAGAGGTGTAGTCTGATAAGCCTATAGTACTTGAGGGAGCTCCTCAGCCCATGCTCCCTTTGCTTCTTGCAACCTTTTCTTCAATCCTGCCAGTATAACTTTGTTGGCTGTCTCGGCTTGTCTATTTGCTTGTGGGTGTTCTACTGAGGTGAACTGATGCTTGATCTTCATACTGGCTACCAGGTTTCTGAAGGTTGTGTTAGTGAACTGAGTGTCATTATCAGTGGTGATGGAGTAAGATACCCCGTACCTTGTGATAATGTTCTTGTAGAGGAATTTCTGACTTCTCTGGGCGGTGATGGTGGCCAATGATTCTGCTTCGATTCACTTCGTGAAGTAGTCTACTCCCACTATTAAGTATTTTACTTGTCCAGGCGCTTGGAAAAATGGTCCCAATAGGTCCAATCCCCATTTTGCAAAAGGCCATGGAGAAGTTATACTTATGAGCTCCTCGGGGGGAGCAACGTGGAAGTTTGCATGCATTTGGCATGGCTGACACTTCTTTACAAACTCGATGGCATCTTTCTGCAAAGTCGGCCAGTAGAACCCAGCTCGGATGACTTTCCTAGCCAAAGACCTTGCTCCGAGGTGATTTCCGTAGATACCATTATGGACCTCTTCTAAGACTTCTATCGTCCTTGAGGTCGGGACACACTTCAATAATGGTGTTGATATTCCCCTTTTATAGAGGATATTTTTTACCAAGGTGTAGTTCTGTGCTTCCCTCCAGATTTTCTTGGCCTCTTATTCCTCTTTGGGTAGGATGTCGAATTTCATATATTCGATTAGTGGGTTCATCCATCCGAGGTCCAACCCGGATATTTCAAGGACGTCTTGTCTGCCCTCCATTTTTGTAACTGAGGGTTCTTGGAGAGTTTCTTGGATCAGGCTTCTGTTGTTCCCTCCTGGTTTGGTACTAGCCAACTTGGAAAGGGCGTCTACTCTACTGTTGAGATCTCGAGTTATATGTTTGACCTCGGTTTCAGTGAATCGCCCAAGGTATTCCAAGGTTTTATCTAAGTACCTCTTCATGTTGGGGTCTTTAGACTGATACTCTCCATTTATTTGGGAGGTCACCACTTGAGAGTCACTGAAGATGACTACTTTTGTTGCACCGACTTCTTCTGCCAGCTTTAATCCTATAATCAAGCGGCTTCGTACTCTGCCTGATTGTTGGAAGCTGAAAATTCAAATTTGAGGGAGACTTCTATTTGCATTCTCCCTTGGTTGACTAGTATTATGCATGCACTACTTCTGAATTTTATTTGAGGATCCATCTACATATAGATCCCACGTAGTGGATGCTTCCTCTTGATCTCCTGCATATTCTGCCACGAAGTCGGTGAGGCATTAGACTTTTATTACTGTCCGAGTTTCGTACTTTAAGTCGAACTCGGATAGCTCTATTGCCCATTGAACCATTCTACCCGCAATATCCATCTTCTGGAGGATATGCTTCGTGGGTTGTTTCATTTGAACCCTTTATTGTATGAGCTTAAAAATAAGGTCGTAGTCTCCGAGAGGCTACTATTAAGGCGTATGCAAACTTCTCAAGTTTTGGATACCTTAATTCGAGGCCTTGTATGACTTTGCTGGTGAAGTATACAGGATGCTGCCCAACCTCGTCTTCCCGTATTAGAGCTGATGCTACAGCTTTGTCTGCTACGGACAAATACAGGACGAGTTCTTCCCTAACTTTAGGTCGGGTCAGAATGGGAGGTTGGCTTAAAAACCTTTTGAACTCCTGGAATTCTTCTTCGCACTCACGAGTCCATTCAAACTGGCATCCTTTTTTTAGTAGAGAGAAGAGTGGTGGGGATCTTAATGCTGATCCTGCCAAGAATCCGGAGAGGGCGGCAAGTCGACCGTTCAGCTGCTGGACCTCCTTTAAGCAAGTCGGGCTTTTCATTTCTAGGACAGCTTTACACTTGTCGGGATTTGCTTCAATTCCCCTTTGTGTAAGCATGAATCCTAGAAACTTTCCTGCCTCCACCGCGAAGGTGCATTTTGTAGGATTTAATCTCATCCCAATCATCCTTATGGTGCTGAAAACTTGCGAAAGGTCAGCCAGGAGGTCGGCCTTATCCTTGGTTTTTACTAGCATATCGTCTACGTAGACTTCCATCAATCCCCAAGGTGAGGCGCAAACACCTTGTTCATCAGCATTTGATATGTGGCTCCAGCATTTTTCAGTCCAAAGGGCATAACCACATAGCAATAGTTTTTCCTAGGCGTGATGAATGATATTTTTTTCTTGATCTGGCTTATACATCGGGATTTGATTGTACCCCGAGTATGCATCCATGAACGACAAGTACTGATACCCTGAGCTAGAGTCTACTAGGGTATCAATGCTTGGAAGTGGATATGGGTCTTTGGGACACGCCTTGTTCAGGTCAGTGTAATCGACGCACATCCTCCACTTGCCGTTTTGTTTTTTGACTATTACCACATTTTTCAGCCATACCGGATATTTAACCTTTTTGATGAAACCGGCTTCTAGGAGGGCTTGCACTTGTTCTTCCACCCCTTGGGCTCGTTCAGGTCCGAGCTTCCTTCTTCTTTGCTGAACAGGTCGCGATCCGGGGTACACTGAGAGTCTATGTGACATGAGCTCGGTATCTATCCCTGGCATGTTGGAGGCTTTCCAAGTGAAGAGTCGAAATTCTCTTGTAGAAGTCTTATAAGCTTCTGCTTCAAATCTTCTTTCAGGTTGGCTCCTACGTTGGTGTTTTTTTCTTTCTCTTCTCCGACCTGTACCTCCTCAGTTTTTCCCCCGGGCTGTGGTCGCAACTCTTCTTTAGCTCTGATTCCTCCGAGCTCAATTATGTGCACCTCCTTGCCTTTTCCTCTCAGGTTCAAGCTTTCATTGTAGCACTTCTTTGCCAATTTTTGGTCTCCCCTAATGGTTGCTATTCTCTCTGATGCTGGGAATTTCATGCAAAGGTGGGGAGTGGATACCACTGATCCGAGCCGATTTAGGGTAGTTCTGTCGATTAGGGCATTGTAGGCCGACCCCACATCGACGACTATAAAGTCAATGCTCAGAGTTTTGGATTTTTCCCCCTTTTCAAAAGTTGTGTGAAGGGGTATGAATCCCAGTGGCTTTATTGGTGTGTCCCCTAGCCCATATAGGGTGTCAGGGTAAGCTCTTAACTCATTTTCATCCAACCTCAGCTTATCGAATGCTAGTTTGAATAAGATGTCGGCTGAGCTTTCCTGATCCACCAGGGTTCTGTGAAGATGGGCGTTGGCAAGGATCATGGATATCACCACTGGATCATCATATCCAGAAACAATACCTTGCCCATCTTCTTTAGTAAATGAGATGGTTGGGAGGTCGGGAGGTTCGCCCCCGACCTGGTAGACTTCCTTCAAATGCCTCTTGCGAGATGACTTTGTGAGGCCACCTCCATCAAATCCTACCGAGATCATATGTATATGTCTTTCCGGAGTCTGAGGTGGTGGATCTCTTCGATCATCATCATCTCGCTTTCTTTTCCCCTGATGGTCTGACCTTTTCATGAGATATCTGTCCAGCTGACCTTCTCTGACCAGCTTTTCTATCACATTTTTGTGGTCGTAACAACCATTTGTTGAGTGACCATATAGCTTATGGTAATCATAGTAGTCGCCACGACCCCCCCCCCCCTTATTTTTGATGGGTCTAGCGGGAGGTAGTCTTTCAGTATGACAAATTTCCCTGTAGACATGAACTAGGAAAACTCGTAGAGGAGTATAGGAGTGGTATCTCCTGGGCCTCTCAGGGCCGAACTCCTCTTTTTTCTTGGGCTCTCTCTCTTTCTCTTTTGATGACTGAGAGTGCCCAGGTCGCCAGCCTGGTTCTTGAAGCCTGGCATTTTCTTCCATGTTGATGTACTTCGCAGCTCTCTCCTATACATCACTTAGGGAGGTCGGATGCCTTTTCAATATGGACTGGGAGAAGGGACCTTCTGAAAGTCCATTAACTAGGCCCATAATCACTGCCTCTGTGGGCAGGTCTTGAATCTCCAAGCACGCTTTATTGAACCTCTCCATGTAGTCCCTCAAAGGTTTCTCGACCTTCTGTTTTACTCCCAGGAGGCTTGGTGCATGCTTCACTTTGTCCTTCTGGATGGAGAATCACATCAGGAACTTTCACGAGAGGTCATCGAAACTGGTGACCGACCTCGGGGGAAGACTGTCGAACCACTTCATCGCTGCTTTCGTCAAGGTTGTCGGGAAAGCCTTACAGCGAGTGGCATCAGAGGCGTCGGCCAGATACATCCGACTTTTGAAGTTGCTCAAATGATGCTTTAGATCGGTGGTTCCATCGTAGAGGTCCATATCAGGGCTTTTAAAGTTCCTTGGAACTTTTGCCTTCATAATGTCCTCGCTGAACGGGTCTTCTCCTCCTAAGGGAGAATCTTCTCAGTCGCTGCGGGAGCTTCGACTTTTAAGAGCAGACTCCAACTTTAAGAGCTTTTCTTCTAGCTCTTTTCGCCGCTCAATCTCGTTTCTCAAGTTTCTCTCTGCCTCTCGCTGTTGTTCCAGCACTTGTTCCAACTGTTCCAGGTGCCCTTGATGGCCGTGGAACAATCCCATGAAATCAGCTGCGTGGGATTGTCCCTCCTTTCCTGACTCGCGTCCTTCAGAGGAGTTTGTCTCCGGGTTTTTCAATCCTGAGGTGCCTTCTCTATGTTGATTGGTCACCCCTTGGTGAGTGTCGATATCCTCGTTGTTGTTTCCAACATCCTGATTTTCCTGCTCTGAATCAGATGCTGTGTGGCCATCTTCATGCGAGTCATCCACCATTACTGGTTGATCTCTCGGGTCCTCGGCAACGGCGCCAATGTTACGATGGGTAACTGGAGATTAGTGGACTGGACTCGTTGGGTTGGCCCAATTGCATGAAGGAGGGAGCCTCTGACTAAGTTTGCGTCTGGGAGCCTCCATCTGACTTGTGTGCATGAAGGAATGGGGGATGGTACCTGCAAAGACACTTCGATGCCTAAGTCAGCAAGGGTCTCAGCAAGTTTAGGGAGTATTGTAACTTAAAGATACCTGAAGGGTGTCAGTGTATTTATAGTGGTGAACTAATAACCACCGTTGGAGTAGTTCCACCTTTTAAGGTGGATAACCGTCCATTCATCTTAGGAAAGTTGAGATATGACTCCTGGAAGTGGGTTGAGAGATTTTAGGGGCAGTTACTTATTTGAATAAGGGTTATCTGCTAACTAATCTTTACTCCAACTTCCTTAGAGCAAGTCTGTGTTGGATCTGACTTCTTGAGAGAAGGTCCGTATCAAGTGAAGGCCAATCTTTGAATTGAACTTTTATCTAGACCTGAGCCTTAGTGTTGGATCAGGGTATAAATAATAACGATCATTGTTATCTTTATGTATGTTAGTAACGATAATATAAAACATATATTTATTATTAATATGGTCAAATTATTACTAAATAAAACTTATTATGTTAATAATAAATATATTACAATGACTAAAGTTACATAAAATAAGCATGTATTTATTGTTGATGTAGTCAAATTATTAATAAATAAAAGTTATTACGTTAGCTATAAATATATTACGATGATTAAATTTACATAATATAATTTTTTTTAAATTTCTCCAAAAATATTTAGTCAAAAAATTTAACATTCATCATGTTTCCATAACAAATAAAGTAAATTAAATATATTATAATAATACATACCCCTCATATTATTATATTTACTATTATAATAATATTATTAGTTACATCAAATATTTTTTATTAACATCTTAAATTTTAATTTTTTTTATATATTTTTTAATTTTTACTAATCATATAATATATGCTAAATATAAAATTACATATTTCTGGAACGCGTCAATTATTATTTTTTTATTTAAAATAATAAAATAACTGTCACCGATTTATAAGTAAAAAATATTATTACAATGTAAATTAGTGAAACATTTTAGTCGAGAAGACTGTAACTTCTTACAATGCTGTAATTTTTTTTCTTCTCTTTATTTTTTGTAATGGCTTATGTCTTTCTTTGTTTTTGGCCAATAATTCATATAATATATGAGAGAAATTTTTTTTTTGGACATGATATAAAGACATATTTAAAGTCTTGTCTTTGACCCAAAAAAAATAAAAGCCTTGCCTGAGTCACTTTGACACACCACCTGTCACATCCTTCAAAATCAAGGTTTTGGCTACGAGTATTTATTCGGAAGTCTTGATACAATAAAATTTTTTCTTTCATCCAATTAGTATGCAACATAAGCAGGCCTAAATGAGCCTAAATAACTTCAGTTCACAAACTCACATTAACCAAATATTTATCTTAGAGTAAACTACCATTTGTACCCACGAAAGTTGAAAATGCTAACATATCTACCCATAGAAAAAAGAAATTACTATTTGTACCCATAAAAGATTATTTTTACAGGAAAAATTATCCAAACACTAAAAAATTACCTAAAATCCCTAAATTACCCTCATCTTCACCACCACACCACCTCCTTCACCCAATCACCTTTCTAACCCTAACCCTCTTCACCCAGCCACCACCCCTCTTTTCTAACCCTAACCCTCTTCACCCAATCACCACCCCTCTTTCTCTTTCTAATCTTAAATCCCATCACCCAATACATTCCTTTATCTCTCTGTAAAGCTTTTCTTGGACTTCCGGATTCGCAGTCAGCTGCGCTATCCCCTATTTCACCGCCGGCGCCGTCATGTCCGTTCCCCCGTTCAGGAACTTTGAGCAGAGGGAAACCAATTCATCATTTAAAGGACCAGATTTCCTCCCTTCAACCTTCAGATCGAACAGTGTGTCAAGGTATGAGAACGTTGTTGCGATTTCGTCGGAGCCTGGATTCTCTATAGCTTTTCTTCTCTGTTCAATCAACGGTACAATGAAATCCACCTGTTCCTTTCGAACTTGTAACACTCTTTTCCTCTGTTTCGATAAGAAAGGACTCAGGATCGGAAGTTAATCATCGAGTCTTGGATTCAGAGTTATGAGAATGTTCTTCATCACTTGATCTATTTTCTCCACCTTGTGTTCTTCCATGTCGAGGCCAAAACACATTGCAACGAGGATACAGAACGTGCGAACCTCGCGTCTTTGCGGACGAAGACAACGCCATTTTTGTTCTCTGCTTCAATTCTGAGGCGGTTGATGAGCTTCTCCATGGCATTGTCCTTCACGGTACGGAACTCCCTCAGCCTGGTGGAGCTCAGCATGTTCTGAACCATGTTCTGCCGTAGAGACTTCCAAACCGGTCCGTAAACGGCGGCATTAACGGTGAACTTGTTAGAGCTGAAGATAGTCCTGGTAGGATATCTCATCAATGTGGGATTGGAGATTAGAAAGGGAAAGAGTGGTGGTGGCTGGGTGAAGAGGGTTAGGGTTAGAAAGGTGATTGGGTGAAGGAGGTGGTGTGGTGGTGAAGATGAGGGTAATTTAGGGATTTTAGGTAATTTTTTAGTGTTTGGATAATTTTGCCTGTAAAAATAATTTTTTATGGGTACAAATGGTAATTTTTTTTTCTATGGGTAGATATGTCAGCGTTTTCAACTTTCGTGGATACAAATGATAGTTTACTCTTTATCTTAACATAAACCTTGGATGACACATGATCTCTTCTGTCTCGGTCACTGTGTGATGATTGGATTTTTGACGGTTTAGAATTTCACAAATGAAATCTCGTTGAAGTATAGTCTCTAAACCAACAATAATCCTTTCATGCAAAAATTTGTTTGTCACAAGTACAAACCCCTAAAATCTATAAACCGAAGTATTTAAACCTCGGGTCGTCTCTCAAAGGACTTGCAGGGTAGTGTTCTTGTTATTGGTTATGGACTTGTTTATTTTGGGGTTTTGGATGAGGAATGTGAATAGTAAATGGTAGGAAAACTTTATTCACAAAATGGTCTTGGCAAGGTTTGGTTGTCAAGGGTCTTCATCATCATCACTAGCCACAAGTATGGTAGTTGCAAGGATTAATCCCACTTAGTCATCCTTAAATCGATTAACAAAGGAAAGTCAAGTGAGTTATATCAATCCTAGTCCATAAGTCCTAGCTTTCCACTAATTGGATTAATGAAGGCTAGAGTTAATGGCTATCAACTATCACTCAATTGGACACTAGTGACTCAAGAAATCCTAAGTTACCTTCTCAAGCCAAGAATATAAAATTCTAGTCTAAAATTCTTCCAAGCATTTAATCAAACACTTGGAAGGCACAAAAGAAAAGTATAGTCAATCACAACAAGAATGAATTCTAACTATAATTGAATGTAAAGAATTAACAACAACAATCAAGGAAATCACAATTATCATGAATTACCTCCAATTGCATTATTGAAAGAAAATAAAGAGAACAAAAGTATCTCAATTACAAAACCTAGAAACAAAATAAGAGAAATTACAACAAGAGAATAGGGATAGAGAGAAGAACCAAAGTGTAGCAATCATCAATTGAAGGTAGAAGTAGAAGGAGACTTGAATTAAACCTAGAACTATGAGATCCTAATCTAACCCTAATTCCTAATCCTAATTCTAGAGAGAAGGGAGAGCTTCTCTCTCTAGAAACTAACTACAAAGCTAAACTAAACTAATTGGTAACTAACATCTGTTTCCCTCTTCACTCCTTGGGTTAAATAGCATCAGAAATGAGTTGGATTGGGCCCACAAGGCTTTAGAATTCGTTGGCCACGTTTTGCTAAAAGTGAACTAGGTGGCAGCAACGGCGCGTGCGCGCCACCATACGTGTAGCAACTATGGCAAATCTTATATCGTTTCGAAGCCCCGGATGTTAGCTTTCTAACCCAACTGGAACCGCATCAATTGGACCTCTGTAGCTCAAGTTATGGTCATTTAAGTGCAAAGAGGTCGGCTTGACAGCTTTCCGGTTCTTTCATTTCTTCATGAGTTCTCCACCTTTTCATGCTTCTTTCTTCATTCCCTTGATCCAATCTTTGCCTTCTAAATCTGAAATCACTTAGCAAACATATCAAGGCATCTAATGGAATCAAGGAGAATTAAATTTAGCTATTTTAAGACCTAAAAAGCATGTTTTCACTCTTAAGCACAATTAAAGGAGAATATACAAAACCATGCTATTTCATTGAATAAATGTGGGTAAAAGGTGATAAAATCCCCTAAATTCAATACAAGATAAACCGTCAAATTGGGGTTTGTCACTGTGCTGCCAGGCTTTTCGGTATGCGGGCCCTCATGTGGAGCAGGACTGCATGAGCATTTGTCCTACGCGTCACTCCCTGCTCTATACACGTCAGAATCCATATGTATGGATGTTTGTGTGTATCCATACCAGAGAACTTGCCATTTTATATAGGGCCAATTTTAAAATATCAAAGACTTATTATTTTTTACTTTAATTTTTAATAATTTATTTATAAATTAAATATAAACCATTAGATCTATTATCAATCTAATCTAACACTTCAAATTATATGGTGTATCAGATAAGTTCAAAAGACTTGGAGTTGATTTTAGACAGATCCATTATGCTTTGTCTCTAAAATATTGTAGTGACAATCATTCATTTACTAATAAAGACTTTTTAATGGCCACAAAAGATATATTATTATTGTCAAAACCTAAGTTAAATAAGAGCGAGTTATTGTTACTAAAATTTGTCACTAAAAATAATTTTTGTTATAGTGTATTCATTTGATTGAAATAGTATATAAGTAGTGCATTTTTAGGTGTACACCAAAATAAGGAGTAATTTACTTATTTAAACTATTTACACTTTAAAACTATTAAATAATGGTCCTAAAACTAAATCCTCTACTATTTTGTCTTTTTAATTTATATATAAATCGTGACCTTTATACAAGTTATAGATTTAAGAATAAATCATGGACAAAGACAACAATTTTTTAGTCTAAAAATAGACATAAATTGTGGGATACATTTAAGTTTTATGAATTTGAAAAAAGAGAACCTAATACAAAATTGAGATTTTAGTTTCAGTTAAAAATTTTAAAATTTAAAATTTAGATGAAATATTAACAAATTCAATTCGGATTGTAATAGTCTTAGTTGGATAATTGAATTAAAAAAAAATAAATTGATATTATTGCATAAAATTAGGTTGTATACTTGTATTGAAAAAAAAAATTAAACCTATCCAATAAATTGTGGGATTACAGTTGTGTATTAGTTTCTCTTTTTTTAAACCCATAAAACCCAAATGTATTCCACGATTTATGTTTATTTCTGGCTATATAAATTGTTGTCTTTTTTCATGATTTATCCTTAAACCTAAATTTTGTATAAAGAACACGATTTATATATAAATTGAAAAGACAGAATAATAGAAAATTTGGTTTTAGGACAATTTAGTAGTTTTTTAATGCAAATAGTATAAATAAATATTAAATAAATTACTCTCAAAATTAATTTAAAATATATATTAAAATATAAAACACTTATAAAAAATGAATTAAATTATACATAACTTTATACATAAATATATAATAATTAATTTTTCATAATCACATAGCATTTTTGTTAATTATTAACCAATCATTTTTTTAAATAATTTTAAATTTTTTTAATAAGTATCAATAATTATTTATTATGATTTTTTTAAAATTTATATTAGCTAATAATATAAATGAAATTATTTCACATTTTAAATGAATAAAAGAAAATGTTACACTTGGAATTAGTATAATACAAATAATGCATAAGCTTAAGCTTGTGTTCGAATAGAGCTAATTTAAAAACAAAAAATTATTAAACATATTTTGAATGAAGAGTTGATAGAGTATAAGCATCAAATTCATTATATATACAAATAAAATAATTATAATGATAATATTGAAAAGCGAAAACAATTATATAATAGTAACTAATGACATAACAAATTGATAAAGATAATACTTAAAATTGGAAAACGTATGAAATTGAGTGCTATGATGTACATGGAGTGTCAAGATGCATAACCTTAAAATTTGATGCATATTAAACGGGGAATACATCTTTTTAATTTTTTTAGTCATTTGGTAAAGTGTAATTTTATAATTTATATTTTTAAGTAAGACTAAAAAAAATATTAAATAATAAAAAATTATATTTTATTAAATAATTGAAAAAAATTAAGAAAATCTACTAGCTATTAAATGAGAAGTTGAATCTTCAATAATTATTTATTATATGTTATAGTTATTTTTCTAATTTTAGTAACAACAATGCTACATGCTAGCAGTCAGTAATATTTAAAAATATTGGTTAAAAATATAGTATTAGACTACTAGCAAAAAGTATTGATCAATATAAATTAAAATTGTTGGTCTTTAAACTTTTTTTTTAATCAATTTGGATTAATCTAGTAATTAGTTCACTAGTCCACTTAAGTAAGTATCAACTATAAAGGGTTTGAATAATGCTTTGTGCATACAATAATTACTCATTGACTAATGGTAAACTCTTAATGAAGTTCTGATCTACGATATATTAGTCATTAGCCTGCCAGACTTACTATGAACAAAAAATTAAAGAAATAATTAACATGCATGATTAAATAGATTTTATAAATACAAAGTTTTGTTTAATTTTAAATAACTTTGTTACTATACACACTACTTATTATCAAATTTTGAATTTATCTAACAATTTAAAATTATAAAAGAGTAGAATGTTACATTATTGTACATGAAATATTCTTTTCATAAGCATGTACGATGTTATATAACATAGCACGCATCGAAAAGTACTTTTAACGGTCAAGATGTTAGACAACCTCTTGATTAGTGATGAGATTTGTGTAAAGAACTTATGAATGGGACCATGTGTTCGTCTTATTGAATGCAATATGATTGAGTACATTTGTGAATACATGATAGTTATATTTATAGCTACTGATATAACATAACCTAATCAACTATGTAGCTACCAATTCTTGATTATAAGTAAAGTCTTCTTGATTTTCACTTGTAGGGTATTGTTACTCTATTACCTCCCTCAAACTCATAGTTAATCTTGGTTTAACCTTGAGTTTGTCTTCGAAAGCTTCAAACATAGAGGCAGAGAGAGGTTTTGTCAATATGTCTGCCACTTGAGATGAAGAAGGTACGTACATGGCATGAAGTTTGGATTGATTTACTCTTTCTCGTACAAAATGTAAGTCTAATTCAAAATGTTTTGTCCGGCTATGAAGGATCGGATTCACTACTAGCAAGATAGCACTAATGTCACAAAAAAGAGTAGGAGTTGTGTTAGAAGTGATACACAGCTCTTCCATGAGATATTGTATCCATATGACTTCTGAATATGTGGCAGCAAGGGATCTATATTCAGCCTCTGTGCTGGAGCGGCTGACTAAGCTTTGTTTTCAACTAGACCAAGACACAAGATTCAAGCCAAGATAGATTCCATAGTTGCATGTAGACCTTCGATCATCAACGTCTGATCCCCTACTCAGAGTCTACAAAACCAAAAATACGTAAATTAGTGGAAGTATGAAACAATAATCCCTGATCAAATGTGCTAGCCAAATAATGAAGAATTCGTTTAACACATTTCTAATGAATGTTCAATGACTTGTGCATATACGGGCTAATCTTGTTGATAGAGAATAAGAGTTCTGGTCGAGTAAGTGTTGTATATTGCAACAAGCCAACAACAGAACGATATAGAAATGGAAATTCAAAAACATCATATCCATGCTGTGACAATTTTAATGTGGTTAACATAGGAATAGGAGCTCCAGCAGCTGCATTCATTCCAACTTTAACAAGAATATCTCTAATATATTTAGATTGAGAAAGATGATAAGAAGTAGGGGATACTTTTGTTGCTTCTATACCCAAGAAATATGAAAATTTCCCTAAATCTTTAAGTGAGAATATGTTGTTTAATTTATTTATCATAGACTGAATTTCATAATTATTATTTTCAGTGATGAGTATATCATCAACATACACTAAGATGTAAAAAAAGCTTACTAAGTTGCTTGATAAAGAGCGAAGGATCAGAATGAACTCTATGGAACCCAAAAGTAGCTAATGTTGAAGAGAGTTTAGTAAACCATGCTCTAGGGGCTTGTTTAAGCCCATAAAGTGATTTGTTTAATTTGCATACTGAGTAATATCTCCTTGATGAAAGCCTGGTGGTTAGGACATAAAAATTAATTCATTAATTTTCTCATTTAAGAATGCATTATTGAAGTCAAATTGACAAATTTGCCATTTGAAAAAAAGTGCAACAATTAATACTACACGAATAGTGGTTGGTAAAAACTTGATCAAAATCCATACCCTCAAGTTGATTATTTCCTTTAGCAACCAATTAAGCCTTGTATTTCATGATGGTGCCGTTTGGATGTCTTTTAATTACAAAAATCCAACGACATTCAATGACTTTAGCTTGTGGTTCTGGAGTGATGAGAGACCATGTGTTGGCTGTCTTCAAAGCATTTAGTTCCTCTAGCATGACAGCATGTCAATGCTTGGAACTTAAGGCTTTGGAGACTGATGATGGTATATTATTGACTAAATCCTCACTGCTCATGTTTGTACTTGTGATTGAAGTAACAGCCAAAATCTTTGGTTTTGCAATTCCAAACTTTGACCGAGTCTGATTGGATGTTGATTATGTGGTGTTTTAGTGAAGGGAGAATTACCAAGTTGTATGACTACTTCTCCAATAGAAAAGCTATCAGGATGTCGTTTTGTGTGAATATTTGGTGAAAGAGGTGTGTCTAATGCAGTTGGAAGAGGAAGAGGATAAAGATAGAACTGGAATGATAGCAGCCATTGGAAAAAAGAAAAAGAAAAAAATAGCTCAAGATCGATAGGCTCTTGATACCATGATAAGATTTGTGTAAAGAACCTATGAATGAAGCCATGTGTTCATCTTATTGACTGAGATATGATTGAGTACATTTGTGAATACATGATAGCTATATTTATAACTACTGATATAACATAACCTAATCAACTATGTAGCTACCAATTCTTGATTATAAGTGAAGTCTTCTTGATTTTCACTTGTACAGGGTATTGTTACTCCATTAATTAGATAGTAAATAATGTTAATTTTTAAATAAGGTCACTTTTAGAAATTAAAGATAGGGACAATGTGACAATGTGAAAAATATAATTTAGAATCCTATGTTATGATTTTACAAGTGAGTAATATTATTTATTAATTTAATAAGTAAGCTATAAATATCTAGAAATATATATACTCAAAGAAAAATATTAAACCAATATATCAAACATCATATGTTGAAAGTATCACCTAATTCGCCACCAGCAAATTGTTCTCCACTATATCGCCCCCGAGTTCCTATAGCTGTGATATTCACCGTAATCACCTTATATCACCATTACCATGTATTATACCTTCCTCCAAGAAAAAAATTTTGACCAAAATAACACAAAATAACTTTTTTAAAATAGAGAAATTAATTAAATAATAGCTGTTCTTAAAATAATTGCAATAAATTAAAGACTAATTAATCTACAAAGCATGCTTAGGAATGGAATAAAAAAAGATGAAGACTCAGACAAAGACGTTTAAAATGTCCTTAAATAGAGACATTTGACCTCTTACATTGAATAGTTTTTTATGTATTAAATTTTTAACACGTGACATAGATTAAAAGTGTTATCTTTATTAAAAAAAAGTGTTGTTATATTCTTGAATCGTTAATATTTTTGTACGTAAGTGCCTCTAATTGGTTTGTGCTCTGCTAGGTTTTGTGATACCTTAGTGCCGTCTAGGATTTGCACACAACTTCAACCTTTGACTACTACTTTTCAATCATTGATTCTCTCTCTCTATCCTTCTTTCTTCTTCCGGATTATTAGCTTCACACTTCATCCTTAATCATGCCCATCCATAATTCTTCTCATCTACAATTCTAATTCTTTTCATTAATTCTGAATTCTCTCAAAGTATTTTATTGGAATTCTTACATGCATAATTTTGACTTCTATTATCCGAATTTATATTATTTCAAGCATTCTCTCTAAAACTTTTTTCATGTTCTTGCCCTTGGCACCCCTTATTTCATTATGGCAAACTTTTATCAAAGAGCAAACCTACTTGTGCATGATAATGGAGGTGAAGAGGACGAGATAGTGGTTTTGAATGAGAAGGACGTGTCAATCGAAATTGAAAGATGTTCCAAAAATCTAATCAAAAGAATTTTTGTAAAAAGATCATTCTTAGTTGGTACAATGGAGGTAGCATTGAAGGCAATATGGAATAAATCCATGGGTTTTCAGGTAACAGAGAAAGGTAACAACCAATTTCAATTCTTTTTTGAAGATGAAATTGACGCATGTAGGATCGAAAAAAGATCACATTGGCTGTTTAAAGAATACATACTACACGTTAGTTGATAGTTAGAGGTCGATAATTCTATAAGAGAGCCAATTGTGTCTTTCCCTATTTGGGTTTAATTTTGAGAGATCTCTGAATATTATAAGACGATGAAGGTTGCGAGGAAACTTGAAGAAAAAATGGGGAAGGTCTTAGAGGTAAGGCTATTCGAAATGAAAGGGAAGAAGGAGGCTCAAATTTTAAAAGCTAAGGTGATGCTCAATGATAAAAGACCTGTTAAGGATAGTCTAAAAGTACAAGAACCAAATCAGACTTTTATGGAGGTTGGATTGAGATACGAAATGATTAGAATTTTCTGCACATATTGTGGACACTTAGGACATGATTCTAAGAGCTGCCTTATTTTTTTGCGCGATTCATCAAACAATTTCGTAAAAGAAGATAAGGTTAGTGAATGGCTGAAAGCTGATCAAATGGGCAGACGAGTTGAGATCATGGGAGAACCGAAGGAAAAAAAATTTAACAACACAGCCAAACATGACCAGCATAAAAGAAGAAACCGCCTCCATCATGGCTGCTTGAAGGATTTGCAAACCTCAATATGAAGGACAATGAAACTCAGGAGGTAAGAAGTAGTTCTCGGTGAATAGCCTTGCATCTAGGGATTATGGTGATAACGGGCTAAAATAGATAAAGAGAAGAGCACTATTGAGATGAATATGGCCTTGAATGATACAACCTCAGCCCTCAATATAGACCACAGGAGTGCAACCTTTGATAGGAGTCATGCTAATCAAAATAAGTCTCCCTCACTAAAACAAATGGCGAGATAAAAAAAAACCAATATGTAGAGGATTATTGGAGGAAAACAAAGGTTGTGCGAAAAGGAAAATGAAGACAGTTTGAAGAAAATTTGTTTCGGATTGGATGCTGACAATAATTTCATGGTGGAAGGGCAGCCAACAAATCCCCCCCCCCCCCGAGCCATGAAGTGCATTATTTGAAATTGTCGGAGTTTGGAAAAATTCCTGATAATCCATAGGTTGAAAGGAATTTGTAGATCTCATTCTTCCGATATTGATTTTCTCTGAGAAACCAAAAACCAAGCTCGGTTGGTGGAAGATAAATTCAAGAGTTATAGGTTTGGAAGCTGGTTCATAGTCAAATAGGACACAAAGATTCAGGTGGTGGGCTCGAAAGAATTTTATATTGTTGCCAAAGAATTTTATATAGTATTTTTCATACAATCCAAATACAATAAATTATACTAATTTCAGCTAAAATATTCAAATATAAATTGATTATTATACATTGAATATTTTGAATAATGACTATATAGATAAAAAGAGTAGATTATCAAAATGGCATTTAAACTTTTGTAACGCTAACAAAAATAATCCCAAGAGATGCTAACGACAAATAATTTCTCAAAAGATTCAAAAACGCGACAAAAAAACTATATATTAAATATATATTCTAAAAAATGGGTTTAGAGATAATATTTTGATGCAATATTTAATATTTAATTGGTAATTTTATGTCAAGTAAATTTTTTTTATTATTGTGAATAACTAAATTTTTTTGAAAAATAAAAAAAAATTAGAGATCAAATTTTGCTCTTAATTTTTTTGTGTATTTTTTAAATATTTATTCAAATATTGTCACAAAAATTCGGATCAAATGGATAAATCATTTGTTAAATACAAAAAATTTTTATCACTTATAAAAATATAATATTTATTGATTATATTTATCGTATTTTTAAATCATTCAAAAATTATTTTGTCGATAACATTTTTTGTAAAATTTTTTTTGTCAATCTTTTAAATTTTAAATTAATAGTTAACTCTAGATAAAAATTATTGAAATGAGTTTAACTTTTCAATATTTCCAAGCACACCCTTAGTGATAAGAAATTAAGAAATAACAATGTCTGATCTAACTTGATAAAAAAAAATATATTTGTAGTTTGGTTTTTAAATTAATTACAACAATTAAATATAATTGTATATGATATTTTAGAAGCCTAAATAAAATAAAATATGCTTGGAGGGATATGGATAATAACTCCACCAAACACACTTAGCTTGTACGATATCTATATATATATATATATATCTAATCACCTGCATTGTATATCTATATCATGCTGTCCAATTCATGTCGGAACTCGGAAGAAAAAGATGGAAAATATTTAAGAAAAAACAGAATTTTAAGGTGGTTTCATAATTTTGATTTGAATATAATGTAAGCTTGGGTTTAATATTATGCACTTGGTAGTTGGTCCGTCACACTTGAGTCACATATTACGGATTAGAATTCAGAAGGGAACGGGAATTATGCCACAAAATCAGGATTCTCATAATCTAATGACTAGTTAGAGTAGAAAACGACTTTGATATTATTACCTTTTGTAAATACTAAAACGTTATACTAAGTTACTAACCTACGAATAAACCTTAGCTTGCTTTTTCTACTCGTTTAAATTTATGTGTCTGAACTCTGAATATACTTAGGAATTGGAATAATATATAGATGATAATTCACATGCAGTTATTTTTAATTATTAATTTTATATAAAAATAAATACACAAACATTTTCACCTAATATATGTGTTATATCTAATACGTACTATCATTATTAAATTGATTGGACGTACTCTTTTTCTTTCCCAATTGAATAGATAATTAGAGCACGGATTAATAATATAATAAACACTTGAATTTACCCAAAAAATTTTAAATAAAACCCTTTAATTTTTAATAATGTTTTATTTTTTATAAGTTTTCAAAATTTATTTTTATCAAACAAATTAATTATTTCGTCATTTTAAAAAAGAATTCATTTGTTTTTTAGTAATATTTTTAGAATTTAATTATTTTATAATAAAATTTATTAACAATTTATTTATTCAATATAAATATTAAAAATTTGATTTAAAAAAAACTAATCTGTTCAACGAAAATTATTCTCAAGAATTTTTAGTTAATAAAAACTTGTTATAAACTTATCAAATCTAAAATTTTTTAGATTAATTTAGATATTTATTTTTAACAACAACAACGACGACGTAAAGATTATTGACAGCTAAGGTTAACATCTCTCTTGGGTCTTCGCTAGTTCAAAAAGATAGTTGAAAATTTGAAATTATCATATTCAAGGGGCCAAACTTTTTCACAGAAAACAACCTGCCCCATTTGTTTATTTATGCTTTTTTTAATATGATCGCAGTGAGGAGGTACATTCATTTTCCTAATCCTGGTATTTTTTATATAGGATTTTGTTAATAGCAAAATAAATAAAACATGCACCGAATGATATTTTACTATAATAGGTTAGGAATCATAAAAGTACCAACAAATTTTGTTGCAGAAAAAAAAAAGTTGAGAAACTTTTGTCCAAATCCTGATAAGAAAAAATGTCTCTTCCAGCTTTGTTTGTTTTTTTTTTTCATTAACGAATCTTTGGTGCATATTATCACTCTAAAGTTATTGTTAATGTAAAAAAGGAACATCTAATTTGAATTTTAACAGCTGAGTTAGTTAGCATATTTAAAATTGGGATTAGTAGGCTCTAATACTTCTTTTCCACAATATTGATTTTATTAAGGTACAAAATTTATATAAAAAATAGAGGGTTAATAATTTTTTAGTAAAGTTCAATAATGTACTCAATTTTTAATATTTTATTGATTTTTGCATGTATATATAAATACATGAATCAGTATAATTTATATTTAGAGTAAAGTATTGTTTTTGTCCCTAATGTTTGGGGTAAATTCTATTTGTATCCCTAATGTTTAAATCGTCCTATTTGTATCTCTAACGTTTGTAAAAGTGATTCAATGTTATCCTGCCATCAATTACACATCATGAGCGCTTTAATTTGAGTTTTAAAAATCTCTTCTTCAAGTTAGAATACAAATATCTGAGATAGAATTGATGATCTACTCCAAAAAATAGCTCATCAAATGTTAAAACTAATTCCTACAATATTTACATAATTTATTTTTTTAGGGACATAATTGAATCTAAACACAAATAGTGGGTATAATATTAAAATCGAACACATCCAAGTGAGACCTAATTGAGAATGAATATATCCAAGTGAGAATAATTGAAAAATATAATCTAATTTGTTAGTATAATTGATAGTAGGATAACATTGAATCACTTTTATAAACGTTAAGGATACAAATAGGACGATTTAAACGTTAGAGACACAAATAGGACTTACCCCAAACATTGGGGACAAAAACGATACTTTACTCTTTATATTTATATTATAGTATTATATAGAATTTGTACATATAGATTGACAAAAAATATACACAAATAAATCATCAGTTTTATTATTTCTATAAATATTGGTTACATGTTGAACAAAAAAAGTTATCAACCACTTGTCATGAAACTATTTTTTTTTTAAATTTAAATTAATAAAAAAATAACATTTATATTTTTAATATCTTTTTAAGTAAGAGCCTCTTCTTAGATCCGTTTAAGTTTTGCATAGGCCTTATTTTTTCTCATTTTATTAATTTTATTAGGCTATTTTTTCTACTTTTAAGATTCAACAAGGATAAATTTTTACATTTTTCAGATATAAAACTCTAATACAATATTATGAAATTACTCTTAAAAATTTAAACTAATAAAAAAAACGATATAAATAATAATATTTCTAACGCTATTTAATAGTGCTCTTCTTGTAATTTGTAAATAGATATTTCGTAACAATAAACATTTTTGTTGAAGGTTCAAAACATTAGATAATTTACAAAAAAGTGGGTTTCAAGTTCTTCCTACTATTTTGAACAATTTTTTTTTTGGCAAGTGATATATAAATATCCACATAATCATTTATTAGGCTTGTAAGCATGCCTTGATGAGCTTGATAGATTAACTAATAACTAATATCAAACTCACTTAAACTTTTATGTATGAAAAAAATTCCTTCAACTATACATTCATGTGGACGCACTCAACACCCAAGACTCCCAGCTCGTAAAAAGCTTCATTTTCAGTTAAAAAAAAAAACTTTATTTACTTATTATTCCATGTTGCTAATGTTGCTAATGTTTGTTTCAATGGCACCGAGGGTTGGCAGCAGCAATGGTATCCTTGAGTACATAATCCGACCCAATCTGGTCAGGTAGAATTACTAATCCGATCACTGCATATAGGATTGAGTTCAGAACAGGCCTACAGGTCGGATAGGACGTAGATTAAAACTCAATCCTACTGATAAACCCGCACCATATACATATATATATACTAGTGGTGAGTGTCGAATAAAAAACATTCCATTCATATAAAAAGCTTTTAACCACTAAATCAAAATTTTTAATTGAAAATTTAACACTTTTATTTATATAAAAATCAAATTTATTTAGTGATATATAAATTTCAAAAGTAAATTCTATGGTGTCTATAATATGATGCCTAACTTTTACCTAATTTACTTGTTATGATAAGTTTTGAATATTTAATAATTATTTATTTTTATACTTTTAAAATTAAATATTAATTTTTAACCCTTTTAAGAAGTTAAGCAAACATTTGTAAGCACCCTAACAATCACCTATTTCAAATTACAACCCTAATATCTCATCAAATTATTGAATATTATATTTTTTTATAACAACGAATATAATTAGAGTTGGCATGTTATAAACTCGCAAATAAATTAGAGCTGAGTTTTAGTAAAAAAAAATTAAACCACTAATAAATCATCAGTCACATTAATCCTCAGCGAAAGATGATACCCGAAATAAAGAATGTAGAAAAAGCTTTATCATAACTATTTCCTTACAATGAGAGTGGCACAGCGGACGCAAGCGATGCTACTGGTTTGTGTGATAGCATATTCTTCATATTCTCTTTGCATTAACTGGTTCTCTGCTGATGTTAGAGCAACACGAAGATCTGTATTACGCTCCCATTCTTGCCTGGTATATAGAAACAAGATAAATCTTTCTGGGAAAAAAAAGTCATTCCTATTAAAGCTATTACTACAAATAGCACAATAGTAACGAAATTATAGAAGTGTATGAATTAAGTTCTAGCCTTCAGGGAGTGTCCATCGAGCTTTGTATCATATTAACAACATCCCTTATGAAATCTGAATGATCAAAGTTTACAAGGGTACTATATTTAGGCAATGAAAATATTGATGTTAAGGCTAGCTAACTTCTCAGATGCTCGAATGGAAGTATGCATTAAAATCTTTAAAATAAGGTGGTTAAATTTTGATCATCCTGATCATTTGGTGATACACAAATTTTAGCACCATCATTCAAAAGTGAATTAAGGCCAACATAACTACTATTCAGTACCAAACATTCCAAATTGATTTATGCTTTTATTTCCAATTTGTTCCCTCACTAATGGAGAGTCCAACTTCTACAATTTTGTTACCATATTCAAAGAAGCTTCTAACTGCACAAGATTACTTTTCTTGCCATATTTTAGAACTAAAGAATAGTTATATGAAGAATAAGCAATCAATTCCCAGGCTTACACAACAGCTACACTGCTACAGTAATCCAGACAATAAGAAAACCTTTCAAATGCATTTGGAATGGTACACTAGTTAAAATCAGATATCTAATACAAGCTCAAACTTACCTTAGATCAATTGCTATAATGTCGTTGCTTCTGACTATTGGAAGAGAATAGTTTGGTGAAAATACCTAGAAAGAGTGAAAGATAGAGAGATCATAATTCCAATCTTTTAACAAAGAAAAAAAAAACAGTGAACGAGTTAAAAACTTCAACCTGATTGCAGATTTCACATATTGTATTTCCTTTCTTGTTGCACCACTTTTGGATGCACTTTCTATGAGCAAACTGCACGCCAAGAAATAGTGAACCACCATGTTCATGATCCAGTCTCTATTTAAGACAACGAGTATCCAAAAGATATGCAAAGATTGCAACATGTTGGGGAGAGTAACTAACTGAAAGCCAACTAACACTTGAAACTAATGGATTATGTGAGACACCATAATAGCAGACTGAATGCGAGGGTTAAGAAGAGGCCATGTGCCTCTCCCTTGCCACACTTAAAGGCCTCATTTTTTTACTCTCCAAGAGTAGTGTAACATGAGAGAATGACATACAACTTTCTATTCTTTCCTTTTTCCTCCTTAAAGTGGCCACTTACACTAAATATCACAAGACCACATAATACCAAGAACTCTCTAGGTAATTAAGGGTACCAATTCAATTCAAATGAAAGTATATAAGTATACGAGTTTAACAATTAACATGGCACAATCCACTACGAGTTGCTCACTATACTTTTCATTCCACAATGTGACAGAACATAACAAAAGGAGAGGCAACGTCAGAATGTGAGTAAAAAGGGAGTAACTTGAAAAACGAGAGGGTAATAATGTAATATACTATAGTATACCTTGAGAGTGCCATTACAGGAACAAGGGGCCTCCATGAAATGGATTTGATCTTCCTCCTGACATATTCTACACTCCACAACCACATCATCATCGTGACGCTTGTAATTTGAAGAGGAAGAATTGGAGGAGGAGCAGGCTTGTTCTTGTTCTGGAACATGATCATGGTGCGGCGGTGATGGTAAACAAGAGGTGGAAGGTATTATACGATCAATGCAAACAATGAAATGGTCCACCATGGTTCTTGTTTTTTTCTGTTGTGAGAGTCAAACTCAAAGACAGAGTGGAAGGGTTGGTGGAAATTCAAAGAAAAGAGGTGACAAGTGACAACACCACTCGCCTTGTGCACTGCGTTGACGGAATTTACAATGGCGTAAACTCGGACCAAAAAAAAAAAAAATTGTCATCTAGTCCCTTGAATAAATTATCATTATCATCTATTAAATACCAAAAAAAAAAAAAAGAATTATCATCTATTAAAATTTTAATATGTAGCATAAATTAAAGTATTATTTTTATTAAAAAGTATTGTAATATTTTTGAAATCATTAATTTAATTCAGATACCAATTTTTTAGTTATTTAAAATTTAAATTGTTAACAAAAATCTTATTAGAGAATTGTTTTATTTTTATTTTTTTATAAATTTTGTAATATTATTTCTAATTTTATTTTATCATCATTTTGATATTTTTTATTTTACAAATTTAATAATTTTTACGAGTTAAATTTTTATTTACAATTTTTATAATTTTTTATATTTTTATAAATTTTTAAAGATTTATATTTTAATCTAATAATTTTTATTATTAATTATTCTATTTTTAATCTAGTAATTCTTATTTATTTTTGAATTTTTTAAATAAAATTTATTGTAAAATTAAAATTAAAAAAATATTTTATATTAATTTAAAAAATTTAGTGTTATTTAAATTAGTATTAGTTAGAATCATTAATATAATTATTTTTTTTCTTAGATATTTAATTTTATTCATAATTTATACTTTCATTATTAAAAATTTAATTTTAAAATAGTCTTTACTATTGAGTCAAAATATCAATTAATAATATAATACTTTTTTTATATAAAAATCAATTCTATTTTAGTGATATATAAATATAATATTATATTATAACATTTTATTTGTGTGTTATTAATTTAAGCAAAAATTTTTTATGTAGAATTAAACATTTGATAGTTATATTGTTTATGCGATATTGGGACGATTGTATTGTTTGTAGAATAATTTTGCGGTTTATATTAAATTTTTAATTTATTTGCTCATTAAAATTATATAATAATATTATATATCTATAAATGAGCTTGGAGTGGCTGGACGCTTACCCGAATACTCGTCTTAGAGGAGAACTAAGAGGCCTATCAGTCATCAGATCATTGCCCATTGATAGTGGAAGATACAAGAATGGTTCAGGGCCCAAGACCGTTTTACAGCCTAGACTCATGGTTCACGCACGACGGCTTCCTAAGGATGGTGAAGGAAGAATGGAGGGGGTTGGGAGATGCACGGTTTTTGGATAAGCTGAAGGCATTGTCAAAATCGCTGGGTAGATGGCACAAGCAACATTTTAGAAATATACCTGAGAAGATAAAAAAAGTTTGAGGATGAGATCAAGAAAGTGGACGACATGGTCAGTTCTGGGGTTTATGATGGTACAGTAGAAGTAAGAAGGAAGGCGTTAGTAAGATGTTGTGAGGTATGGTATACGAGGCAAGACATACACTGGAAACAAATGTCCAGACCTCACCATGCCAAGGAGATGGACAGGAACACCAGATTTTTCCACAACATTGCATCAGCAAGAAGAAGGAACAACCGGATTAAGGCTTTGGTAATCAATGGGAGATTGGTAAGGAATCATGCAAGGATTAAAGTCGCCACTAGAGATTTCTATAGGAAACTATTCCAACAGGAAGCTTCGCCGAATATCAGCTTTCGAGATGGTCTAGTCAATCGATTGGAGACGAAGGAAGCTCAAGTGTTAGAGGTGTTACCGTTGGAGGAAGAGGTGAAGGATGCAGTTTGGGATTGTGAATCATCAAAGGCGCCGGGAAGCGATGGATATAACATGAACTTTATGAAAAGGTGCTGAAAGGAGATTGGAGGGGAATTTACTAAAGCTGTGATGACATTCTTTCAGACAGCAAGGCTGCCAGCAGAATTCAATGTCACTTGGGTTGCGTTGGCACCGAAGTTTGTGGGTGCGAAGGACATGAAGGATCTTAGACCGATCAGTATGGTTGGATGCATTTATAAGGCAATATCAAAAGTGTTGACAAGAAGAATGAGGAATGTAATGCCAGGATTAGTTGGAGAATCACAGAATGCTTTTGTCAAGGGCAGGAAGATACACAATGGAGCGTTAATAGCATATGAAACTGTACAGTGGTTAAAATTGAGAAGAAGGGCGTCAGCAATCATCAAACTGAACTTCCAAAAAGCCTATGACAGAGTCAAGTAGAACTTTGTTGATATTGTGCTAGAAAAGATGGGGTTCGGCAGAAGATGGAGAGCATGGGTTACAAAGTGTATGAGGACAGCGTCTATCTCCATAATGGTCAATGGGTCACCGTCGAAACCGTTCAAGATGAAAAGGGGGCTGCGGCAAGGCGATCCTTTATCACCCTTCCTATTCATTCTTGTTGTAGATGTGTTGAATAGGATGATTGGGGAGGCGGTAAGGAATAGGAGAATCTCCCCTCTTCTAGTCGGAAATGATAATATAGAGTTATCGCATCTGCAATTTGCTGATGACACTATATTGTTCTGTCCATCGGAGGAGGAAATAGTGAGAAATTACAAGAGACTATTGAGGTGTTTTGAAGTGATGTCCGGTTTGAGCATTAATTTTGAGAAGTCCAGCTTGATTCCAGTAAATTGCAGTCAGGAGTGGGTGGATCGGATATGCGGGTTACTAGGGTGCCAGGCGGCGGCTCTACCGGTGAAGTATCTGGGTATTAACCTAGGAGCAAACCCAAGACTGGTAAAAATATGGAAGCCGGTTATCGATAAAGTAGAGGAGAAACTTAGCTTATGGAATGCAAAAACTCTCAGTAAAGCAAGGAAGCTGGTCCTCATAAAGTCTGTTATCAATAGCCTACCTATATACTATCTGAGTTTGTATAAAATGCCAGTTGCGGTAGCGGAGAAATTAATTTCATTGCAACGGAGGTTCTTTTGGGGGAAGGACGATGGAAGAGCTAGGCTGGCCCTTGTAAAGTGGGAGTTGATGCAAGTACCGAAGAAACTAGGAGGGCTAGGAGTGGGAGATGCCATGGTTCGCAACACCGCCTTATTGTTCAAGTGGTGGTGGAGATTCGCTAAGGAAGACTGCCCATTATGGAAGAAGGTTGTGTGCTCGTGCAATAATCTGAACTCGAGCCAGTTGCTATCTACTCAAGTCTTACCAGCAAAAGGGGGCCGTGGAAAGACATATGTAACCTGCAAATAAAAGAGCACACTGCCAGACAGAAGATGATTGATGGACTTGCTATGGAAGTAGGAGATGGTAGACTAACTAGATTTTGGGAGGATAGATGGCTACAGTCGGGGAAGTTGAAAGATTCTTTTTCGAGACTCTTCTTGGTTTCAAATAATAAAGGATCCGTAATTGGGGACTGTGGATTTTGGGATGGGATAGAGTGGGTGTGGAACTTCCAATGGAGGAGAGAACTCTGCCAATGGGAGATTGAGAGTTTGAATCAAATGCTAGATATCTTGCATGATGTAAGATTGATAGCAAGTGTACAAGATAGAGTGGTGTGGAAATTTGAAAAGGAAGACGTTTATACTACTAACTCATTTGTGCAGGTCTTGCAGGAACATACTCTGACAGATGATATCCTAAGGTACAAGTACACAAATGAAATTTGGAAAGGACTAGTGCCCCCTCGAGTTGAGTTGTTTACGTGGTTTGTGCTAGTAGGCCGAGTTAATACAAAGGATCGATTGAGTAGATTTGGAATTATTGATCAGAATGACAATATTTGTGTCATGTGCAACAAGGAACTTGAAACTGTGCAACATTTGTTTGTTACGTGTGAGTATGCTTGGTAGGTATGGTGCGCATGGATTACTCATGTGGGTCGGATTTGGTGCATCACAGGGTCCATCAGAGAACACTTTGAGAGTTGGATGACAATGCCGAGGAGAAAAGAGGAGCGCAAAACATGGTTATTGGGATTTTTCTCCGTGATCTGGAATATCTGGCGGTGTAGGAATGAACTTATTTTTCAGAATAAGACAACGGTAGTGGTGGAATGCATTGATAGATCATTCCGTAAATCCAAGGAATGGTATGAAACAAATTCATGTCGTTGATGGCCATGCCAGAGATGACATAGGAGTTGCTACTTTTTGTTTTCACCTTGTATGCTCCACCTAGTGTGTTGAGCCTGTTATGACTTTCAAAAAAAAAATTGTGAGTAAGGTCGAATACCCTCGAATTAACTGCAAATAAAGTTAGAATTAGATTATTTTTAGGGTAAAACATTTATATAAACCAAAAGCAACTCAATATAATGTGTATCGAATGTCTTCATGTATATATCTATATAAATCGAATTTACTAAATTTGATTTACATATTTTAGTAGTAAATCGAATTAATGTGTATCGAATTATATGAAGCACTATATTTAAACATAAATCGAATTCATATAATTCGAATTAGCTATTGTGACACTAAATCGAATCAACTAGATTTGATTTACTATATATAGTAAATCAAATCTAGTTGATTCGATTTACTACTGCACAGCACATATATAATTGATTGATTCGATTTATTATCTGGACAGATTATTGACATTTATTACTTTTAAGTTAATTAACTTTAAAACATAAATGTCAATAAGAAAATACTTCCATTTAAATTAAAATAAAATATCAAAAAATCAAAACGAATAAGAATAGAAATTCAACTTTTGTGTTATAGTTCAAATTCTAAAAAATTTACATTTTTATAAACTTATAAATTTAAAACGGAACAATAAATGATTTCTAAAAATTTATTAAAAATCATCATGTGACTCATTAGCATCTAAAGAATCATTACTTAAACTTTTAATGTTGAAAAAGTTAATATAAAGTATAGTCTTCCAAGGTGACATAAGAGTTAAATAACTTAAATTTTTTCAAAGTCAGAAATAACAAATAGTTATACATTATAAAATGACCAACTATATTTATATAATATGTAAATTGGAAAATAATTAAAATGACCAACTACATTATAAAATGACCAATTATATATATTTACATATTGATAAATTAATATTATATCAATATGTAATTGATATAATATTTTAAAAGTAATAAATGTCAATAATCTTTACAAGTAGTAAATAGAATCAATCTGATTCGATTTACTATATATGTGCAGCTTGATTCGATTTATTATATATGTGCTATGTAGTAGTAAATCGAATGATTTACTATATATGTAATGTGCAGTGGTAGATCGAATCAACTAGATTCGATTTAGTGTTACAATAGCTAATTCGAATTATATGAATTCGATTTATATTTAAATATAGTGCTCCATGTAATTCAATACACATTAATTCAATTTACTAGTAAAATATGTAAAATGAATTCAGTAAATTCGATTTATATAAATATATACATAAAGACATTCAAGTAAAGTTTTTTATTTTAGATAATTCAAGTAATATTAAATTGCTTTTGGTTTATATAATTATTTTACTCTTATTTTTAACTCACAAATAAAATGAGTTAAATTTTAGTAATAAATTCAAGACATAAATAAAATTAAAATTGAGTTCAAATCCTACCATATTCTATCTATTGCCAACCCGGTATACGAGTAGTTCCCATTTACAATACCAACGGCTGCTTTTTTTCTCTTCATACCCTTACGTAAATACTCCTATGCCCCACACTAGTTTTTTTATTATTATTTTTCTGTAATATTTTTTTAGGCTGATTTTTTTCTATATGAAAACAAGAAACGTGAAGTGCAATGAAATGGAAGAATGAAAAGAAATTCCACTGCTAAGGTGTCAGAATAAAATGTAAATGACGTTTTACAAATTTTAATAGTTTATTTTTTCTGTTTAAACTAACAAAACGTAGCCTCCGTTTTAAAAATTTAAGGTTTTTAAATTTTTTTAATTTCTTTTCGGTCCAAACGCATCCTGCGTTTTATGGATGGGCAAAAATTTTTTTTTTCGAAACAACAAACGCATCCTATATTTTTTGGGCTGTCAGAATTTATTTTTGAAGGGTGCAAAACGCCACCTGCATTTTTCAGGTGTCAGAAACTTTTTTTTGCAAAACATAAAATGCAGGTTGCGTTTTTTTGAGAAAAAAATATTTTAATCCAGATTGTTGCCTATATATACGATCCGGAGTTCATTTGGCGTCCCTCACTTCACTTCTTCTCCTATTCCTCTCTCTTCCGTATGTGTTAGAGTTGTGAGCCTTTTTTTTTACAGTTTCCTATGTCAAAAAAATCGAGTTAGGTAAGGTTGAAATTATGGAAGGTGTTGCAAATTTGCGAGTATATTATAATGGAGAGATTATACCCAACACACACGAAGGAGTGACTTTTGTTTGTGAATATCCATTTTCATTTGCTATTCCATGCGCCATGAATTTTGTAGAGTTGCAAAACGGTCTTTGTGATAACATACAAAGTCACATTTCGAAAAGGGTGAGCAGTATTTTATACAGGAATCCTGTGCAAGTATTTGGTGGGCTGATACAGTTTCAAATAATGTCCATCACTGACGATGCAAGTATGCAGTAGATGTTCTATATTTATCAACAAACCCAATTTCACGTGCCAATGATAGAGTTGTATGTGAAATTTGAACAGCAGTTGGGGCTGGATGCGGTTGGCGAGGAGGTCAATATTGATGAGTTCGGAGATATAAATTGGGAAGAAGATAACAACGATAGTGAAGAGGAGTTCGAAGCCAACTACAAAGTTGACGACGAAAACGATGACGGAGACTTGGCAGGTAATCTGGCGGTACAAAATGAAGCGGAGGTGATTCTAAGCCAGCACCCCTTTGGTGTTCCATCTTTTATGCAGACTCTAGATCTCGAAGCCATGCATGCCCCGGAATTTCCTGAGTATGCGAATATTGGTATGTTATGATTATTCATTCAATTTACCACTAGTGTGCATTTTATTTGCCTTGTCTAACGGATGGTGGTATGTGTTGGGAATAATACACCATTCTCCTTGAGAAAATATTTTTCACAGAGAAATAAAATAGACACAATCACAACACAAGAATTTAACGTGGAAAACCCCAATTACTGGAGAAAAAAAACTACGGCCGTTATCAAATGACAACCAGAGAATATCACTATGTGAAAATTGTTACAACACATAGATTTCTTTCTCTCTAACACCGGCACCCCAGTACACCCACACTCTCAAAGCAAATATTTAACTACACCTCACAACACTCTCTAATCAAAGAGTATAAAGGAAAATAGAAGTCAGATACAAGCTTTAAGTGTTTCCGACTGGTGCAAAAAACATGGAGAACTTAGCCTCATATTTATAGCCTAGGCCACCCACTCCATTTGCTATCCTAAGCAATGTGGGCTAATTCAACCAAATCCTAACAATCTCCACCTTGATTGAAATAGTCACACATCTTCAGCTTCCATAGTCAACACCGACAATTCTTTGCTGCCATTGTCTATACCGACAATCATAGTTCAGAGAACTATCATACTCCACCATGAAAGTATACTCACTTGGAATTAGACCACTCCAAGCATTTTGCCTTGGTACAGATCGAAACCTTGTTGAAAATTTATGGTACAACTTCCAAATTGGCTTTTTCTGGAAGTTCTTCAGCCATCGACATAACTCCGCCACACACCTTGCATCTCAATGCCAACCAATGCCCGTGTGCAATTGTGGACCCGATTGCCACAACTTATCCTTATCCATGGCAGTGCGGCAATACCATGAGGATACTTCTCCTTCAACGCCTTGTGCAAACCTGATTGTATCAACACATCCTTGACTTGTATTTGCCACAAGCCAAAATTGATTCTTCCATCAAATTTCTCTATTTCAACCTTCACAGCACTTGAATATCCTGACATTGTTGTAGCCGTATACTGGAATAGTATAACTCAACTGTAGACCGTGCACTAGGAAGGGTCCCCAGGAAAGAGAGGTGGGTCACAATGGACACACTTAAATACCAAGTCTTTCCTTAGCCAGAACCTTTCCAAACTGCACTCTCAGAGTGTCACACTGCCTTCCAGCAACAACAACAGCAACCAAATATCAACCTCAAGCCACAGGACAAAATTCTTTTCTGATGTGAAAGGTCAGACTAGGCTGCAACCACAGAGCATACTAAGAATAAATCCCACCGAACCGAAGCTCTGATACCACATGTTGGGAATAATACACCATTCCCCCTTGAGAAAATATCTTTCACAGAGAAATAAAATAGACACAATCACAACACAAGAATTTAACGTGGAAAACCCCAATTACTGGAGAAAAAAAAACTACGGCCGTTGTCAAATGACAACCAGAGAATATCACTATGTGAAAATTATTAAAACACATAGATTTCTTTCTCTCTAACACGGGCACCCCAGTACACCCACACTTTCAAAGCAAATATTTAACTACACCTCACAACACTCTCTAATCAAAGAGTATAGAGGAAAATAAAAGTTAGATACAAGCTTTAAGTGTTTCCGACTGGTGCAAAAAACATGGAGAACTTAGCCTCATATTTATAGCCTAGGCCACCCACTCCATTTGCTATCCTAAGCAATGTGGGACTAATTCAACCAAATCCTAATAGTACGCATGTCGTAGGTGAAGGCAACGCTGCGGCGGAAGATGGCGAGTTTAGTGCCGGAATGGAATTTGGTTCGAGAGAGTCGGTGATATCTGCAATCAAAAGCTACACTATCTCTAGAGGAGTTGATTACACCGTGTATGAGTCTGAGCCACAGACATTCTATGCGAAATGCAAGGGGTATGGTGCAGGGTGTGATTGGCTTATCCAAGCTAACTTGATTAGAAAGAAAACATGTTGGGAGATCAGGAGATACAATGGCAAGCACACGTGCACCATGGGCACGATTTCACAAGATCATGCAAAGTTGGAATACCAACATCGCCGAGCTGATCGCGGGGTATAGGTGCCAAGAGCGGCATACGCTCCCACGCCCAAACAAAAAGCAGTATCAGTGGGTCATCCATCTCTTTACAGTTGTATCGTAAAGTACGACACAACGATCTATATAGGTGTGTCAGACTGGCTGCCTCCCAACTGTATCCTGAAATCCGGTGGAAATCCCGAAGTAGCGGTAGAAACTTCGAGTTCAATGAAGTGGTCGACTTATCCGGAAACACAACTGTTCTGAGCACGTAGAAAATGTACGCCCGGACGTACCACTCAACAAACTCCTGAGTGTCACACGGCTCGGTGTCTCTGCACCGCCGGACCCATGCAATATTAACCTTTCCCAACATGTGATCTTGCGGACCAGGCTCCCGACTAAAACACGCAATGCAGTTCTCCAGCAAAAACTAGTGACTGCTGTCTGATCTACCCGTAACGGCCTCCCCATTAATCGGGAGACCAAGAATATAGCTCACATCTTCCAGCATCACCGTCACTTCACCGACCGGAAGATGAAATGTGTGAGTCTCCGGCCTCCAGCATTTCACCAAGGCACTCAACAGTGCAGAATGACCTCTCATTTTGCCTACTCGCGAAACGTGTTGAAACCCAGTTAATGCCAGTGCCGCTGCAGCTACCTCGTTAAAGGTATCTGGCGGATCGAGTTTCTTGGACAACAAATTCCTGATAGCCTGCAAAAAGAAAAATAATTATTTAAATTCTATATAATATCAATTAATTATTTATTCAAAAATTTTGTATTGTTATCATTATTATTATTATTATTATTTTTGTCATTATTCTAAACGGTATTTTATTATTATATTAATAGAAAAACATTAATAAATTCTTAAAAAATGATTAACATTTATTTAATTAACAGTATTATTTATTTATTTATTATTAGAAAATAATAATAATTTATTATTATTACTCTAAACACTACTATTATAAAAATAACTTATTCTCAATATCATAATAATTACTCAAATATAATATAACAATAATAACAATAATAATAACCATTAATTATATTATCATTATCTTAAATGGTATTTTATTAATAAACAGTATTACTTATTATTAGAAAATATTAATAAATTATTAAAAAATAATAATTTTTTAATTAAACATTGTTAAAAAAAACCGTTTGCTAAACAGTATTATTATTATTACACAGTATTATTATGAAAAAAATATTAATACATTATTCTCATTATGATACCCACAACTATAAACAAATAATAATAATAATAATAATAATAATAATAATAATAATAATAATATTAAACCATAATGAGAAATAAATAATAATATAATATTAGTAATAATAATATTAATAACCACAATAGTACTAATTAAAAAATAATAACAGTATTATTTATTTTTTTATTATTAGAAAATAATAATAATTTATTATTATTTTCCTAAACACTACTATTATAAAAATAACTTATTCTCACTATCATAATAATTACTCAAATATAATATAACAATAATAATAATAATAATAACCATTAATTATATTATCATTATCTTAAATGGTATTTTATTAATAAATGGTATTACTTATTATTAGAAAATATTAATAAATTATTAAAAAATAATAATTTTTTAATTAAACATTATTAAAAAAAACCGTTTGCTAAACAGTTTTATTATTATTACACAGTATTATTATTAAAAAAATATTAATACATTATTCTCATTATGATACCCACAACTATAAACAAATAATAATAATAATAATAATAATAATAATAATAATAATAATAATAATAATATTAAACTATAATGAGAAATAAATAATAATATAATATTAATAATAATAATATTAATAACCACAATAGTACTAATTACAACACAAATAAATAAAATTCGAATATATATATATATATATATATTTATCGTTAAATATTAAAAAAAATTACTTATCCATTGAGAATGATCCAAATACTCAATAATATGTTCTTCTGGTTTGGTAAAATTTCGCACCATTTTTTTTTGCTGCACTGTATGCTTCTTCTTCTCCCACACTTTCCTTCTTCACTCTTAACCTTCTTTACTTTAGCTTCCTCACTCAGGTTCAACTCTTCCTCAGCGTAGCTTACTTCGTTTTTTTACTTTGCTCTCCTAGCTATCTACGTTTTGGCTTTTAAGGACCCAAGTAAACACCCTCCATGACACGTGTCGCGCATGCAGCTAGGAACGCTGCAAAACGCAACCTCCGTTTGGCTGTGCAAGGCTGACAAACGTAACCTGCGTTTTGCCCAGCCCTATGCTGGTCAACACCTACTCCTCTCAGCATGCAGGTCACGTTTCGCAACCTGGTTTCCTTCCCAACCCAAACACAGCCTGCGTTTTACAGTAGTTGCAGATTTTTGTTTTTTATCGCCAGCATTTTGCATGTTACTGAGCAACGCAGGTCCACATTTGTGGATAACTCACCATGCATCCATATTCAAGTTTATCACCATTATTGTTTCCATAACCAAATTAATTTCTGTTTTTTTGAATTTACGTATTAATATTATTAATAATAAAAATTTTATTTTAATAAATACATAGTAAATAAATACTTAGTTCTATATCATACACTGATGCACATGATTATTTTCTAATTTACATTGTTACCAATTTAAGAGTTGATAAACGATGATGAGATCATACATGAGTACAAAATCTAGTGCTAGTAAGTAAAAGAAAATTAAATTATTAAATAATAACAAAAAATTTATACTGCCAATACAAATAATCCTTAAAAATATGAACAAAAATAATAAAAAATATTATATTTTTTTAATAAATAACAAAAAAATTTTACATTTAGTAAATAACTAATATATTTTAACCAAATTTTTATAGTAATGTTTAAATAACTATTTAGAAGATATACACAAAAAAAAATCAAAACATAGTTTTTATTTAGACTTTTTGTTTTTAAAAAATAATTGGTCATTCATATTTTACTTGCCATAAAATTATCAAATTTAAACATAAAAATATTTTATTTTTTAATAGTACTTATAAAAAATTATATTAAAATTTAATCTTTAAAATTTATTTCAAATATATATTTATTATCTAGTTATTTTGGTCACATTCTTAAATTTTTCAAAAAAAATTTTATCGTTCAAATCTTTTAGAGTTATTTTGGTTAACGATATGAATTTTCATATACAGTTTTGATAATTTATCCTAGTAGAAATTATCAATTTTTGTTTATTTCTACTCTTGTAAGCAAAGTAAATAGATACAAACATTTCTTATAAAAATTATAGCTTTAATTAGTTTATTAGTCTTTAAAGTTTTATCAAATTTTTTATTAAGTTTTTATAACTAAAAAAGTTATACTTTGATTCTTATATTAGATAAAAATTTATAATTAAATTTTTATTAGTTGATTTTAAAAATAATAATCTAAAATATTTATTTTTGAAATAATTTATAATTCATCTAATATCAAATACAAAAATAGTATATTTTAACAAAAATAATTTTTTTTAATAACGGGGTACAAAGCCCAAACAAAAAGAAAATTAAATAGAAACTATAATAGAAAATGTAATTTCAATGAACTCTACATGAATACTTAAAGAAATACACGAAGAAATAAAAAAAAAATGATATCCCGACTAAAATTCATATTCTTACCATGCCAATCTATCTGCACAAATTTTTGTTTCTTAAAACTCGTTATGAATGTTTCAATTACTTGGCCTATTGTAGCGATCTTTAATAGCGAAAACTTAAACTCTTGTAGAATGCAACTTGATGGTTCTTTGAAGGCAGAGACTTATTGCTATTTTAAAATTCACTTCCATACAAATATTAATGTATCTAAGATTTAGGGCCAAGTTCAAACCCAACAAAATATCCTAGAGTTCTACTAGAATCACCATACAACTATATAAATTCGCACGGTAACAAGCCAAGAACTTACTTTCATGGTCTCTTAATATACCACTGCAAGTCACTTGACTGTCCTTTGTAACAGAGCTATCAGAATTCAGCTTAATGAAGGGAGGGTTTGAGGGGATCCAATGGATTTGTTTTTTAGCAAAGCACACAACTCTTTTCTTTACTTGATCTATTTCCTCATACGCTAAATTATATTCTTTAGCTAAGTACATCGCCAAATTATGGGCATGACTATTACTCGTTATAGAGATTCTAAGAAACTTTATTTGTCACAGGAGAAGTACATAAAGAAGGTGCTTCAAAAGTTTGGCATGAATAATGCCAAATGTGTTACTAGTTCTTTTGCTCCTCATTTTAAGTTGAGCACCAAGCAGTGTCCAACCACTGATGAGGAGAAACAAGCAATGGATGAAACTCCTTATGACTCAGCTGTTAGAAGTTTGATGTATGCTATGGTGTGTACTAGATTAGACATTGCTCATGCAGTTGGTACTGTAAGTCATTTTTCTCTCTAATCTAGGTAAAGAACATTGGAATGCTGTTAAATGGATTATGAGATATCTCAAAGGTATGGCTAATTTGAGTTTGAGTTTTGGTGGTGAGAAAACTTTGCTAGTTGGCTTTATTGATTCAGACATGGCAGGAGATATTGATTCTCAAAAATCTACTTCAGGTATTTGGTCAAGTTTGTAAGGGGAGCTATTTCATAGTAGTCAAGGTTACAGAAGTGTGTTGTACTTTCTACCACAGAGGTAAAGTTTATTGCAGCAACTGAAGTATGTAAAGAGTTGTTGTGGATGAAGAAGTTTCTTGTAGCACTTGGTTTCAAGCAAGACCATTATGTGTTGTTGTGTGATAGTCAAAGTGCTATTCATCTTGCCAAGAATTCTACTTTTCATGCAAGATCTAAACATATTGATGTTAGGTATCACTAGATACGGGATGTGTTAGATTCTAAGTTGTTGAAACTTGAGAAAGTTCACACTGATGACAATGGTGCTGATATGATGACAAAAACATTGTCAAGAGATAAGCTTGAAACATGTTGTTTGATCGCCTCAATGACGAGAGCCTCCATCTAGTCGAGATGGGAGAGATTTGTTGGGTTTTTTCTCTCCTTTGTGAGGCCCAAGCCCAACTTTTTGGGAGTGTATTCTTGCACCCTAGTCTCTCAACCCTAATCAGATTTTTTGGGGTCTTTTGAGAGTGTGAAAGAGTAGCCACAAAGTGAGAGAGAAGAGGGAAAAACAGAATTTTCGTTTTTATGCAAAGTAGTAAATTTTAAATGATAGTTTCTCATTGGGTTCGTTCACCGTTGGATTGGCTTGAAATTTAAATTACATGTTCCTCTTTTCTTGTTCTTCATTATGAACGGTAGAGATGTTGATTAGAAGTCTTTAGTGAGATAAATTGGTTTCACAAGAGAGAAAATAAGTTTTTCATTTTTACATAGAGCAGTAATCTTTGAATAGCAGTTTCTCATTCTTTCACCGTTAGATCAACATGAAATTTGGACTACAGATTTTTCTCATCCTATTCTTTATTCTGAACGATAGAGATTTAATTGAAGGTATGCAGAGGAAGAAATAGGCTTCGAACAGCAGCTCTATTTTTGGGTATTTTTCATTTTCTTGCTTCTCATTTATGAGCTTTAGTGCTTTGATGTTTTGGCTGGTTATATGCACGTTTTTGTGCTTTGTTTGAGACTCTCTTATACCTATTTTGATTATAATGGAGCTATTTCATTAGTCTGGACAACTCGTGGTTTTTACCTCTCACATTGAGGGAGTTTTTCACGTTAAAATCTCGTTGTGTTCTTATTATTGCTTTACTTGCTATATTTACTTGTTCATAGTTGCTGTCATATTATGTTATTAGTGCTTCCCTATTATTTTTATGTTGGACATTTGTGTCGTTTCCATTGCTAGGCTCTTTAGGATCTTACCTTCATCTATTGCATTGTCCTTCTAAAAAATATGCTTGTTACGATGATACTAAAGAGAGCATAAGATGCAAGTAAACAACAAGGGTCAAGAAATGTCTTGGTAATGAAATTGAGATGGTAAGTTATTTAACAAATAGGAAAAGAAGGGTTGACTAAAGATCGTACTAGAACTCAATGAAGCGTCTATGCTCTTCTACATATTTTTTGCAACTCTACAGTCGCGAAGAATGTGGAGCAAGACTCTGAAGAAGAACTACAAACCAGACAAGTATCCTCTTGGATCATGTACTTGCGGACTCAAATCTCATTTTGTCAAAAGGGCTTCATTAGCAACTAGACAAAGAAAGATCCGAAACCTTTGGCGGCTTCAACTTTTCAAATTCTCAAAAATAAATTAGCCTTAGAGTCCTTAGGGGCATTTAAGTAAAGGGAGCATGCTGACTTAATGTTAAATTTACCATTGGAATTAAGAAGTCACGCTACCTGATCATCCCCAAGTTTGCTTCTGAAGTCTTTAAGGATGAGAAAACAAGGACCCAATTCTCTCCTAAAACCTCTTCAATTTTACCTAAATTCCAATTGTCATTTACTGCATATTCACTGACCATGTCGTTTAAGATATCCTCCGATATATCTGGTTGAACAAAGTCTTCAAGTTTATTCACGTCGGGGATCCATGATCTTTCCAAAATCGAATGCTATTATTATTATTGATCTATCGTGCTCGATTCCTTTTAAATTTGGGTCATACTTGAGTGATATCCTTTCAAGTATTCGAACAAGATTGAAACTTCTTGATGATGGATATAGTATTCTCCCCACATTTATATTTCCTTCTGATTACCTTTATTCAAAGAGCATTTATATTTTGCATTACGTTCCATACTAATTTCATAAGATTAGCATTGTTTACTACTGATTAGTTTGAACTCCAAGCTGTCGAACTTTTTTAGCAAACACAATTTTTCCTAGCTAATCAAATGGACCTTTCTACCAATTATGTTGTTGTCCCACGAAAAATTCCTGCAGACTTGATCAATCTTTTTACACACACTCAGTGATAGTCTTACGGTTTGAATAAGATAAAAAAAATAGTTGCTAAAACTGATTGGGTCAAAGTGACTCTGTTCGCAAGAGAGAAATTTCGCATCTTTCAAATACTAAGCGAGATGTCATTCTATCAAGGATAAAATGAAGATATTCTTTTCTTATACGATTATGCAGCAAAAAATTTTTTAAGTATTTATTTAAATTGGATGCCGGTTTTATTTCCAAAATTTTATTTAATTTTAGCGTCTTTGTCAAATATACATTATCAAAAAAAATATTTGATTTTTCATAACTTAATTTTTTATTTGAACTCCAGCAAAATAAGTTCAAAAAATAGTTAGAACTATGAGAACTATCAAAGTAAATTATCAAAAGAATATTACCGTTTGAAGATGGAAAAAATCCAAAAAAAAAAAAATAATTATGTGATGTTGCTTGTGAAGAAAAAATAAAAGATAAATAATTAAAAAAATAAAAAAATTATATTATTTTAATATAAAAACAAAGAACTTGATTTGAATTCAAAGAGAAACTAATGAATTATAATTTAAAAAAATAATGAAAAAGATATATTAAATACATAAAGTATCATTGTAAATAAGAAGATAAGTAAATAAATAAAAGATAAATAAGTTATAATTGTTGTAAAATAAATAAATAAGGAAGAGATAATAAAATAAAAATAACAAAGTATAAATAAAAGATACTAATATTAATATTTATCAATACTATTACCTTATAATGATAATATATTAATATTGTATTAATAGTATATGAAGAGAGAAAAAGAGAGAATTGCTTTTTATTTATATTGTTGCGTGTCTGTCAGAAACTTAAGCCTATATTTATATACATACATAAGGATAATTTTTCAAACCCTATTAAATGTATTTTTTTTTTTTAGAATACTCAACCACACATCATAAATGGGCATCCACCTAATTATTCTTATCACAACACTCTCCCTTAGATATCTATTTAGGAATATGTCTCATTAAAACCTTACTAAAGAAAAATTCAATGGAAAAAACTTTAGTGAAGAAAAAAGAGTACAATATCATTTGATGGAGACTGCCTCATTAAAAACCTTGTCAAGAAAAACCCAATGAGAAAAAAATCTGACCAAGAAAAAAAGAGTACAGTCTCTCCCTCTTGTCGACATCATTTAATATCTCGAAATTTGTGCATCCCAATCTGATCTATCAATTTTTCAAAGGAGTATTTTGGAAGTGACTTTGTAAATAAGTCTGCCAAATTATCACTTGAGCAGATTCGTTGGATATCAATTGTTCATTGATTTTGAAGATCATGAGTGAAGAAGAATTTGGGAGAAATATGATTTGTTCTATCACATTTGATGTATCCACCCCTAAGTTGAGTAATGCATGCTGTATTATCTTCAAATAGGACAGTTGGAACTATCTTATGATCAATCAGTCTACATGATGACAGAATACATTGGATCAAACTCCTGAGCCAAAAACACTCGCGACTTGCTTCATGTATCGCTAATATTTTAGCATGTTTAGAGGAGGTTACCGTTATCGTCTATTTCATGGACCTCCATGATATAGCTGTACCATCATATGTGAATAAGTATCATGTTTGAGATCTTTTTTTGTGTGAATCAGATAAGTATCCAGCATCTACATAGCCAACTAATTGTGATTTGGATCAATACGGATAGAACAATTCCATATCAACCGTTCTATGAAGATATCAAAAGATTTGTTTGATTCCATTACAATATCTTCTGGTTGGAAAGGAACTATACCTTGCTAGTAAATTCACCGCAAATGATATGTTAGGTCGTGTATTATTAGCAAGATACATTAGTACTCTAATGGCACTGAGATATGGTACTTCAGGACCAAGGATATCTTCATTTTCTTTTTTAGGACGGAATTGATCATTTTCCACATCCAAAGACCTTACGATTATTGGGGTACTTAATGGGTGTGACTTATCCATATTAAATCTCTTCAAAATCTTTTCTGTGTATGCTGTTTGATGAATAGAGATCCCATTTTTTGTATGCTCGATCTATAGGTCGAGACAAAATTTAGTCTTTTCAAGATCTTTCATCTCAAACTCTTCTTTTAGAGATTTTATAATTGTTGGAATCACTTCAGAAGTTCTAATGATATTTAAATCATCAATGTACATAGCAATTATAATTGAATCCAGATGCAGATTTCTTTATGAAAACACATAGACAGATATCATCATTCTTGAATCTGTTTTCGGCCAGATACTCAGTAAGACGATTATACCACATTTGTCCAGATTGCTTTAAACCATATAAAGATCTTTACAATTTGACTGAGTATAACCCTTGTGAATATTCATTGGATGGTTTAGATATCTTTAATCCTTCACGAATTTTCATATAGATATCACGATCTAATGATCTATATAAGTGGACTGTTACCACATCCATTAGATGCATATGTAGTTTATGGTATGCAGATAAACTGATCAAATAACGCAATGTTATTGCATCTACTACAGGAAAATATGTTTCTTCATAATCTATACCGGGCCTTTGTGAAAAACCTTGTGCCACAAGTCGAGCTTTGTAGCGTACAACTTCATTTTTTCATTTCGTTTTCTCACAAATATCCATCTGTATCCAATAGGTTTTACATCTTCTGGTGTACAGACTACAAATTCAAAGACTTTATACTTTGCAAGTGAGTTTAATTCAGCCTTCATAACTTCTTCCCATTTTGGCCAATCATTTCTTTGTCGATATTTTTTGACTGTTCTTGACTCAAGATCATTACTTTCATACATGATATTTAATGCCACATTATATGCAAATATTTCATTTACAATTGTCTTATTTCGGTCTTATTTTTCTCTTGTAAAGACATAATTTATCGAGATCTCGTCATTTTTACAATTTTCAGGTACTTGGACGTCTTCTGGCGTCAAAGCTATATCAGAATTTTGGACAACTACATGTGCCTTTACTATGTCTTTATCTTTTTCAACAGGAATAGTATTTACCTCTTTTTTTTCGAGGATTTTTGTCTTTGGAACCGACAGGTCTACCACGCTTCTGGCGTGAATTTATTTCAGTGGTCATTTGTCCGACTAGGATATCAATTCAAATTGAAGCATTTTCAACTGGTATATAGGATTTAGTTATCCTTTTCGTATCAAAAAATGCATCAAGCAATTCATTTGCTATTCTTTGCAAATGTATAATCTTTTGAATTTCTAGTTTACATTGCGCTGATTGAAAATATAAATACATCAAGGATGATGCATTCCAATTAAGTTCCTTTTCAGGAAGCTTATTCTCTCCCCCCTAATGTTGGAAATTTTAATTTATCAAAATGACAATTTACAAATCGGGTTTTAAATACATCTCTAGTTTGTATCTCAAGATACTTCAATATAAAGGGATAATCATATCCAACATATATCTCCAATTTTCTTTGGGATCCTATTTTATTGCAAGAATGTGATGCAATGAAAACATATATCACACACCTAAATATTTTTAAATGAAAAATATTTGGCTGCTGGTCAAAAGCTAATTGCATAGGAGAGAACTGATAGTAACTTGCTGGCCTCAAATAAATAAGTGTCGCAGCATGTAAAATAGCATGCCCCCAAACCGAGGTTGGAAAATTTATTCTCATAAGTAAGGGTCTAGCAATTAATTGGAGGCGTTTAATAAGTGATTCTGCTAACCCATTTTGTGTGTGAACATAAGCTACTTGGTGTTCAACGCTTATTCCGTTAGCCATACAATAAGCATCAAAGGCTTGGAAAGTAAATTCACCAGCATGATTAAGATGAATTGCTTTGATTAGATTTTTTGGATACTGTGCTTTTAATCGAATAATTTGAGCAAGTAATCTCACAAAGGCCAGGTTGCGAGAAGACAATAAGCACACATGTGACTATCTCAAATATGCGTCTATTAGGACCATAAAATATCTAAAAGATGCCTCAAATGTGCTCCTACAGTAGCAGTATCGAGAAAAAGAATTTAAAAAATATTCTGAGTTAATTTCTTGCCTTCTTGTTGCTGAACGCACAATGAGTTGCTTTTAAAAAATCACGAAGCGCGCCCAACTGGCACCGCCCCATTTCCTAAAGCAAATGCATCAAATCATAATCCCGGAAAAGGTAAATGACAAGGTTTTGGCATTAAAAAAAATTATGGAAGGAAGAAAAATTATGTTCACAAGAAAGGATCTCATCAGAAGTGGGATAAAGAAAAAATAATGGACAAAATAAATCAATAGAGGATAAATATTTTCATTGTGGTGGAAAGGGTCATTGGCCGCGTACCTGTAATACCCCAAGGCACCTAGTTTATCTTTATCAAGCATCTTTGAAAAAAGACGACAAAGAAAATGAGACGAATTTTGTTTCAAATAATGCTGTTGAAAATTACACCACTCATTATTATATATCTGATTTCTTTGAGGATCTTGAAGGAAATATTAACCATTTGATAAATGATGAAAAAATTTAATATGTGGGTTTGTTAAATACTCCTGTAAATAAATAATGTAAAAAAATTTTTGTTAAATTTTATTTTCAATGTATTTAAATTTTAAGTATGATTAATATAAATAATGTTTAATAAAATATTTATATTTATGAATTTCAAAATTACTATATGTGACAAGTTCTAAAATAATAATAATAAATTTTTTTTAGTATATGATACTATGTACAGTACTTTTTAAAAAAACAATCAAGAAAATAATTTTACTGCGCATATAGGTTTACTCATTTTATTATTATTATTTGTCTTTGAAGAAAATGGCAAGGACATATAGTAAAGATGTTTGTCTTGCGAATAGTGCAAGTTCGCACACCATTCTCAAAAGTAATGGTGGATGAATAGGTCCACATATGGTGGATGAATAGGTCCACATATATCGCCTTGAATCTTTTCTAGGAATTTAGGGGACTCAAATCCAATCTTTACTGGTGATGACTTTAAAATTAGCTTTCCTCGAGAACATACAGCATAACAAAATTCACTAGATTTAAGAATTTTCTTGTTCTTTAGTGAATGTCCGTGGGAATTTTCAATAATTCTCTGTATCATGGTTGTTCCCAGATGACCTAATCAATTATGGCATGTGATTCAATTACACAAATTTTAGTATAACCCAGATGAAAGTGAGAGTAACTTTTCTAATATAACCTTTTTATTTGAATCATGAGTTGTGATACATAAGTACTCATGATTTTCCTCATTCATTGTTTCAATATGATATCTATTTTGGCGAATACCTTTAAAACTCAACAAGTTCCTTAGAGACTTAGTAGAAAATAATGCATTATTTATTATAAATTTTGTTCTTTTGGAAAACAAAATTATAGCTCTTCCGGAGCCTTCTATCACATTGTCTTAGCCAATAATAGTATTAATATATTCTTCTTTTGACACAAGATGAGTAAAATATATTTTACTTTTGAGAATGGTGTGCGAACTTGCACTATCCACAAGAAAAATATCTTCATTATATATCCTTGCTATTTTCTTCAAAGATAAATAATAATAATAAAATGAGTAAACGTATATGCACAATAAAATTATTTTCTTGATTGTTTTTCTAAGAAGTACTGTACATAGTATCATATACAAAATTTTTTTATTATTATTATTATTATTTTAGAACTTGGCACATATAGTAATTTTGAAATTCATAAACATAAATATTTTATTAAACATTATTTATATACATACATCACACTTGAAATTTAAATACATTGAAAATAAAACTTAACAAAAAATTTTTTACATTATTTGTTTACATGAGTACTTAACAAACCTACATATTGAACTTTTCCATCATTTATCAAATGGTCAATATTTCTTTCAAGATCTTCAAAGAAATCAGATACATCATAATGAGTGATGTAATTTTCAGCAGCATCATTTGAAAATTCGTCTCATTTTCTTTGTTGTAATTTTTAAAAGATGGTTGATAAAGATTGATTAGGTGTCTTGAGATACGATAGGTACGCAACTAATGGCCCTTTCCACCACAACGGAAATATTTATCCTCTGTTGATTTATTTTGCCTATTGTTTCTTTATTTATCCCACTTCTGGTGAGAATGTTTTCTTGTGAACATAATTTTTCTTCCTTCCATAATTTTTCTTATTGCCAAAATCTTGTCATTTACCTCTTCTAGAGTTATGATTTGCCGCATTTGCTTTAAGAAATGGGGTGGCACCACCTGGGCGCGCTTCATGATTTTTTAAAAAGCAACTCATTATTGCGTTCATTAATAAGGCAAGAAATTAATTCAAAATATTTTTTAAATCTTTTTTCTTGATATTGCTACTGCAGGAGCACATTCGAGGCATGGAAGGTCGAGAAATTTTTTTCTAATATATCATTATCAATTATCTTTTCCCCACATAATTTTATTCATGAGGTGATTCGAAATATTGCTAAATTATATTCATTTTAAAATCCTATAAACGCAAGTGTGTCCATTCAAACCAAGCTTGAGAAAGTATCACTATCTTTTGATGATTATACATTTTTTCAAGGTTTTTCTACAGATCTGCAGAATCTTTTAATGTGAGATATTCATTTTTCAATCCTTCGTCAAGGTGATGATGAAGGAAGATCATGACTTTGGTTTTATCCTTCTATGATGCATTATTTTCAGTCTTAATGGTATCTCCAAGATCCATTGAATCAAGATGGATTTCAGCATCTAGTATCCATGATAAGTAGTTGTTTCTAGATATATCAGGAGCAATAAATTCAAGATGAGAGAGTTTCGACATAATAAAAATTTGTTACATAAGTCTTCCTAAAATTTGATCAGAGTCTCGTACTGATAACGTGTTATAAAATAAATAAATAAATAAATAAATAAGGAAGAGATAATAAAATAAAAATAACAAAGTATAAATAGAAGACACTAATATTAATATTCACCAATACTATTATCTTATAATGATAATATATTAATATTGTATTAGTAGTATATGAAGAGAGAAAGAGAGAAAAGTGCTTTTTATTTATATTGTTGTGTCTCGTCTAAGCTTCTATTTATATACATACATAAGGTTACTTTTTCAAACCCTATTAAGGTCCAATTTGGATAAACAGCTTAATTAATCTCTTTTTGAAAAAATAGGTTAAACAATAAATATTTATATTAAAAGTAACTTATAAATAAGTTATTTTGTGTTTAGTTTTTTAGTTTTAAAAGTGCTTATTTTAAGAGAAGAATGATAAAAAACTTTTTATTATGAGAGAAGTCATTTTTTCAAACTTTTCTATAAGCACTAAAATAGTTTTTTAGAAAGTTACAATTTGGTTTTAAAAATTATACCAGACATTAATACTATACATTTTCATAAGTTAAAAGTAAAAAAAAAAAAATAACTTATAAACCTACCCAAACAGACCTTAAATGTATTCTTGAGAATACTCAACTATCCATCATAAATAGATATCCACCTAATTATTTTTATCACAATAATAATTATTTAATATAAATTAAAAATATGTTGTTTACTTTTAGAGGAAAGAGGAAAAAAAATGTGTGTGTGAGAGGAGCAAAATTTACTTTTACTCAAATATTTCAAGCCAATTTCTTATTATTTTTTAGTTAGACACATAACATAATTAGTTAATTCCTCAATTATTTTAATTATCCCAAGAGTCTTAAATTTTATTAATATGCATGCATATTCTTTTGTTAAAACTAATACATTTATCCAAATTAATTTTTATAAGTATTTAATATAAAATATTTATATTAGTCTTTCCACATAAACAAATACAATTTATCTCTAGTTAAAAAATTATTTGATAACTAAAATTTGATAGAGATTAAAGGCTATTTGGTTTTAAATAATAAAAAAATTGATCACTATTAGTATAGTTTTAGAAAATAATAAAAAATGATGTCCTTATAATTATAGAATCTCCATCCTTGTTCCAAAATCGCCGCCGCAGGCATGATCCCCCAAATCTAAATAAAACCAATTTAAGCATCATATCACAAATAAGTTGTTCAGTTCTAATCTTTCCTCAAAGTAGAAACGGAAACGGAAAACCCAATACTCCGTCGTTCAGTTCAAACGAATGATTGAATTCAATTCCGCTTCAATTCAGCTGCCATAGTTAAAGGTGTGACATTCAACTTTCTCTTTCTGTTATTGTTTCTTAGTATGCATAAATAGTGCAATGTTAAGTAAGTAGTCTTTATTGTTTTCTGCTGCATCAAACTAAGGTATAACACTCAATTGAATTCAACTAATCATGAGGTTGTTAATGCCAGTGCATTTGAAATGCAATCTTGATTTTATTTTTTTTATCTATGTCATATGAAATCATAATCTAATAAGACGCACCATTTTTTCCCTTTACTTTCATTTTCAGCATTCTCTCTGCAGCTTCTAATGGCATCAACTGACCAATCACCGGCTTTGGAGATATTAGGTATCAACTACAATAGCTTTCTGATTTTTCTCAGCTATGTATGCTTGTTCATTCTTGCTTGCTGTTGTTATCAATTCCTTATTATATTTGTTGTAGTTAGTTTTTACTACTATTACTACTACTACTTTGCCTCGATCACAGTTCGAACACCCGAAGAGTTATCAATCTGGACTGGACCCCCATTTGCCAATGGTCAACCTGGTGTCAAGCTTGAGAAAGTTAGCTGCGTGAATGCGAAATTCAGCGATGATGGATCGAGACTCATGGTGACGAAATCCAACTCAGTGATTAGCATATATGACTGCAAGAGTGCCAAAGAGATTAGGTCTTTTGAAGTCCCAAACGTCACTTCTGCTATCCTGTCCCCTTGTGGAACCTTTTTGCAAACATTTCAAAAACCTTCGACACCACAAGAGAAGAATGTCATGCTGTGGAAAACGGAGAACGGTGATCCTGTTTATCAACACTCCCAAAAGAACCTGACAAAAACAACTTGGTATGTGTAATTCATGAATAATGAGAACAAGATAATTTGCCTGACCAATATTATTCTCCATTTTGGAGCTGATAATAATCGGGGCATCTGGCCAGGATTGATTAGATAGAATATAGACCAGTGAGCATGGGTAGAGGAATATCTAAAAAAGACTCTGAATGAAGAGGTCAGAAGAGATTTAAGTATGAAATACCTTACTTCAGCAAGGCACAATAGTGTTGTTTGATTTATGTAGCTGAACCCAACTAGTGGATTTTGTTGTAGTTGTTGTTGTCGGAGAAGTTAATAATTGGGAAATATGGCACGGTTTATTAATTCACTAATGTTCTGATAACATCTTGTGTTTAACTATCACCATGCTTGTTGTACAGGCCTGCTATTCAATTCAGCTCCAATGAGGCCACTGCATGCCGGATGGCAACTAATGAGGTGCAGTTTTTTGACACAAGGGATTTCTCTAAGGGGATCATTGATCGATTAAGAGTTCCTGGAGTTTCTGCCATTGAGCTTTCTAGTGCACCTGGGTCTCATGTAGCTGCATATGTGCCAGAATCCAAGGTTTGTGTCCCTCAATTCCATGCTGATCGAGTAGTTTTATTTGTTTTTTAAAAATGAATGTGACATTGGTATCATTGTCATTTTAGCATTCTGTCCAACTCAAAATTCTTGAAATAGTGTATTTTAGTTTGTTCTATATTCCTGGATAGGTTACTGAAAAAATTGAATCTGAGAATTATGTACTGTACATAACTCTTTGTTCCAATCAATGCTACTGATAAAAATTGAGGAGTGCTGGGGGTGCAGCAAGTTTTGTAATTTGTAGCCATCAATTAGCTATCATTAGTGTTTTTAATGTTGTGAGATTACATCCAATGGTGTGGGATTACTCACTTTTCTTTTGATGGTTAAGTGCTTGCCAGATTTTAATAAAAGTGCTGGTCCCCTAGACTTTCTCATAAAGATATTAATAATATTCATGTATTGTATATTTGATATTTATGGTGCTTAGTTGATTAAGTGGTTGGAGATAACTTAAATAAACTTATCGCAGAATAAACTAATGATTTGGTATTTGAAAGTAATAAGAATTTTAAAAAAAAAATTCACAATGTTTCATTTGTATTTTCCCAATTGAATTTTGAATAATAATGTAACTCATTTTAGTTTAGTCTTGGGATTGAACGCACTGGGTGTACGAAATGACCAAATTGAAACCATTGAAATCATTCAATGGTTCAATTTAGAAAATCAAAAAGTAGGTGGGAGATAAATTAAGAAGTGATGTATCTTTGATGGACTGAATAATTCTGCTTAGTGAACAGCATGAAATCATTTTGTCGAATATTGGTGGTATAACAAAAAAATGTTAATTGTTTTCTTGGTTTGTTACATATGTAGTCTCCTTTCTTTGCAAATATTAATAAGGGTTAAAACAAGGTTTTAGTACATGTTTACACCCTGTGAATAACTAAGATGTTTTTCAACTTGTAGGGAATTCCTGCCTGTGTACAAATATTTCCTAGTGGAAATGCTTCTCAAAGTCAAGCTGTTGCACGACGGAGTTTTTTCCGATGTTCAACAACCCAACTTAAATGGAATCATGGTTCTACTGGTCTTTTAGTGCTGGTGCAGTCAGATGTTGACAAAACTAACCAGAGTTACTATGGGGAATCAAAGTTATTCTATCTAACAATAGATGGAAAGCATGAAGGGCTTGTGCCTCTTTGTATGTTCTTATTGTTAGTAAAAGAACTGATAATAATTGATTATATAATTTCCATAGAGCTAACATTTCTTTATTTTGGCAGCTAAAGAGGGTCCGGTTCACGATGCTCAGTGGTCATATTCTGGCTTGGAATTTGCTGTAGTATATGGTTGTATCCTTTTCTATATGATATCTATTGTATGGAGGTAAACCAAGCACACTAAAGTTCCCATCACTTGATATTATTTGCATAAGATATTTTACTGAACCAAAATGGCTGGATGTTTCCTTCATAATTTTTTATGCCTAATGATCTGTGCATTTGAAAGATATTAGATATGATTATCTTGTATCGTCATTAATTTTATCAGCTTTGATGGTTCTTTATAGATCTCTCGAATCCTTCACTTTTCCTTAACCTTTTATAGTTATGCCTGCTAAAGCAACTTTGTTCGACAAGAAGTGCAATCCTCTGCTGGAGCTTGGAACCGGTCCTTATAACACCATTAGATGGAACCCGAAAGGGAAATGTATCCTTTGCTGATGGAATCTATTTTATATGCTCTTTCTCTATCTTTTATATGGCTAAAACTTAAAAGGCCCTTGTGGGTTGTGGGAATGAATTCGGAATTTGAAGTGGCTCATTACAAATTTCTACATTTAAATGTATCTGATTTTGTGGCCTTGACCTCTTGCCTGTAGTTTTATGTTTGGCTGGCTTTGGCAACTTGCCTGGTGATATGGTATGTTATCCTGAATAATTTAATCATTATGATTTCTTTTTCCTATATGGTGGTAGAGATATGTTTTTGTTATCTATTACTAGTATCCTGCTTTCTTTTTCTTTTCCTTTTAAATAAAGAAAACTAAGTTAGGACTTTTAATCACTTTAAAGATAATAAATTGCTGATCTTTGTCTTATGTTGCTCTTTGGTACTGACTTAACTTTGTTGTTTAAATCATTGAAATAAATTTATACTTTTGCATGTATCTGTTGTAGTCCCATAGGATAGACGCTCAAAGATAACACATGCTTCTCGCCTGGATCTCATATGTTTTTCATGCTTATGTTCCAGGTATTCTGGGATTACGCAGATAAGAAACAACTTGCAGCAACTAAGGCTGAATGGTCTGTGACAAGTGAATGGTCTCCAGATGGGCGCTATTTCATGACAGCGACAACAGCTCCAAGGCTCCAAGTTGACAATGGGTATGTTATATACTTAACTGTTAATGAGACCTTGCTGACGGGCTGACCTGGCCATTTAGCCCAACCTTTATAAATCGCGAAATAATGGGTTGACTCATTTCGCCCGATGGGTTATAAATAGGAACCTGGACCATGCCACAAACATATGATGTCATCTACATTGCTACTTTCACATGATCTTGTTTTAATCATGAGTGATTAATCTGAACATCATTTATGAGGTGATATTTCATTAACCTGAGCAATCGATGGTGAATGTTTTGGCGATTGTCATATCTTGGTTCTCACTTTATTGATGGTTAGTCTTGGAACATATTTATAGAAGAAAACATTTCTTACCTATCTAATTTTTTCTCTCTTCTTTCTAAGGATCAAGATCTTTCACTACAATGGGTCACTGTACTTCAAAAAGATGTTTGACAAGTTGTTCCAGGTCAGTAGTATCTCAAACTTGTTATAGTTAAATGGTTCTTGTATTGCATTTTCACATATACCATTGAATTTTCTACAAATTGTACTAGGCTGACTGGAAACCGGAGCCAGCAGATAAGTTTGGTGACATCACCGAATTAATCAAGTCTCTCAATTTGGGTAAAGTCGAAGATAAAAAGCCATCAGGTTTGTCTGCTTATCGTTAGGACTTGAATTGGTTATTTAGTTATGTCTCAAGTTCTTTTGAAGATCACAGACTTTATTGCAGGTCCAGGACCAAAATCGTCTCAGGCTTCTAACAAACTCTCTTCTACGAACCCCCCTGCACAAAAGCCTGCCGCATATCGCCCACCACATGCCAAGAACGCTGCTGCAGTTCAGGCTGAGGTATACACAATATAGTTGCTCGGCTGTTGTTATTTCTGCTTTAAATTGTTAATTGTGAGTATAATTTTTCATAGCATAACTTATGAACTATAAAGTATGCTAAAACTTGAAGAGTGGTCAAAATGATTCGATATGCTTTTATTTATGCATCTTCCCTTAAATTCTAGTTGAGTTTCATTTTTTTTTTTTTTTGAAGTTAATGTCTCTAATAATGTCAAATGATTTGTATTTTCAGTTGCTTGGAATAGGAGAGAGCAGCCCTGCAGGGTAAGAGATTTTCTTTTACCTGCTTATTAGTTATTATGACTTATATTAAATGCAAAGTTTTTACTTATTCAGATCAATGAGCAAGAATGCATTAAGAAACAAGAAGAAGAGGGAGAAGCAAAAGGAGAAAAAGGCTGCTTCGGATGCCAGTTCATAGTGATGTCAAAGATTGTTTCTAACTTATGCTGAGTTCATCCTCTACTACTGCAAGGAAATACCTGAAAACCCTGATGCTTCAGGTCTACAATTCCTAGCATCAAATCAATTGTACTATTAATACTTCTTTTGGAGGGAAAACTTGTGCAATTTTGGGTCGTTCAAGATTTTGAGATTATTGAAGTTGTGTAAGGGGATATTGTGGTTTCTTTGGTTTTCACTAGGATATATAGAGGGTAGGTGGTGTAAGTTTATTTTTGTTCATTTGGAATAGGATCCTTCTTATTCTTTCCTTTTCTTTTTTTCTCTTTTTTCCTTCTTTTCCCCGTGTTGAAAATGAATGAGCGATCAAAATGCATTAATGGAACAAGGTTAGAGGGTAAATGGTCAAATTCGCTTCTAAAAAATCACTAATTCTCTAAATTAGTTTTTAAAAGATTTTTTTATTAAATTCGTCTTTCAAAGATTTTTAATTTAATTGCGTTAGTCTTTTTATCATTTTTTTTTGTTGATGTCGCCAAAATTTGTTAATGTGGAATGTTAAGTGATACTACAACACAGACATAGAAGTCTTAATTGATTATTAGCATAATAAGTTTATAAAATTAGATAAAATTAAAATCTAATTGAAAGGAGAACTTAAAGCATTAGAATTTCTCAATTTGGAGTTGATTTGATTTAATTTCATAGACTTATCATATTAAGTGCCAATTAAGATTACTAGGTGTGTTATGGTGTCATTTAAAGTGTCACATTAATAAATTTTGACGCCGTTAACATCGGAAGGACCAAAATAACTAACTTAAAATTTTTAAAAAATGAATTTGATTGAAAAAAATTTTTGGAACCTAATTTAAAAAATAAATAAATTATTGAAAACTAATTTGACTATTTATTCAAGGTTAATGTATGGCAACAAGACATGATATATTTATCATCACTTCTACTCAAACTAATTCTAAATCCAAAAGTAAAAAAATGGTTAAAGAAAAAGCGTGAACATTGTTACGTGACCAAATATTTAACAATAAAATAGCAAGGTTTAATTATCATTCATCACATACGTCATGAGAAAAAACTCTTAGAACGCCTTCTTATAATTACTCCAAAAGATAACAAGGTTTTTAACCAAAGAAAAAAAGAAAAATTCGGCCTTTAATCTTTATTTTTGTATTACTTAGTCTTTTTATTAATATTTTTTTTATTAACGAAATATGTTTACTGTTTAGATTTTTTTTTGTTGTTACCTTTTCATATATGTTGGCTAAATTTATTATGTAAGAATTGAGAAATATTAGTAATTTTTAATTTTTTTTACTTATAAAAATTAAATAGAAGATATATTTTTTTAAAATCTTTTTATTGTTTAAAAAAGTTGTTAAAATATTATATTATTAAGATTATGTTAAGTTGTAGGTATACTCAATTTAAATTAATTATCATAATTCACAACTCATTATTATTAGAAGTGTATATTCTATTTTATAATAGATAATAAAAAAATTGACATAATATTTTATCTAAAATAGATACAATAAATGAGAATGATTATGTCAATTAACCATGTAGATATAACATCAAAAATTCAAATTTCAACATTTTAAAATAACTAATAACAAATAGATAAAACAGATAACAATTAGTAATGTCATTCTTATTAATATTGTATATTCTCTATTTAATTTTTATAAGTAAAAAAATATAAAAAATTACAAATATTTCTTAGTTCTTATTCAATAAATTTAGCCAATGTATATAAAAAAAATAACAAAAAAAAAAAAAAAATTTTAAACGGCCCTAATAATTATCTCAAAAGACAATGAGACTTCGAACAAAAAATCTGTCAATTCTAATTGACACTTAAAAGACAAATTAGTCAATTAACGTGCCACATAAATACATTCTATTAACTTAAGAGAGCGATTATTGATAGCGGAACAAATAAGTCTTATAAAATTAAAAATCAAAATCTGAAAAGGATACTTTTTTGCTAAAGGCCTTCGGAAAGTTGTTGGGCAAAATGGATAGGGAAATGCTAGTTGTACAATATTAATCAGCCTTCAGTCAGCCTTTAATCAGATTTAAATAATATTTAATTATTTTTTTAGTGTAACATGTTCCTATTTTGTAGATACATATCTATAATTAGATTTTAATTTAAATTTAAATTTTAAAACTCACCCACTTTATTGGTGGTTATTATGACTTTGCTTTACTTTCGTAACTTCACGTAACAGATACAGTTTTTTAAATTCCTTATTCTACTGGACATTCACACGCATTAGTGAATCCCAAACTAAAAAGGACGCTGCCAGCTGAATTCTCCATCTCATCTTCATTGGTGAAGACTATCACCACCTTCCAGCTGAAGCACTCTCTCATTTTGCATTGGTGAAATGTATCATTATTTTTCACACATGTGTTTATGTAATTTGTTAAGAAATATCATGTTCAACATTTTTAATTATATTTTAATTTAAACATAAAAACACTTTGCTGATTTAATTGGAACAAGGTTGATCTTATTTAATTTTATTAATAAAGTTGTTGTAAATAAAGTACTTTCTACATAAGTAATTTGAACAAAGAAGCAAAAAAAATATGGAGTTTAAGAGAGAAGATGTAGTTGATATAGTCATAAAAATTCTGTTGTTGTTTATCAATTATAACACATATGATAGTATGATATTTTATTCAAAATATTTTTAAAACACATCCAAAATCAGGCTAACTTTAAATATTTAAATTAAAACGTTAATAATACAATTAATCTTTTGATTTTTTATTCGATCAAATGAATATAATATTTATTATTTAAATTATTAGTTAAATTTTTTTCGATACTTATTAGTTTTCAAAATTATTATAATCAACAATTAATTTAAAATTGTGTTGTTATTTTTCGATTATAACACATCTGATAGATTTTTACGATTTTAGATGTGTTTTAAAATATTTTGTATATAATATCATACTATTAGATGTGTTATCATTGAAAAGTAACGAAAAAATCTAACCAATAATTTAAATAATAAATATTAGATGCATTTTATCGAATCAAAAATCAAAAGATTAATTGTATTATGTACGTTTTTATTTAAAAACTAGAATTTAACGATTTTGAAAACGTTTATATCTAAAAACTAGATTTTTATCATTTTAGATGTGTTTTAAGAATATTTTGTATATAATATCATACTATTAGATGTGTTATAATTGAAAAATAAAAACACAATTTTTTATGACTATATCAGCTACATCTTCTCTTGTAAACTCTAGATTACTTTTTGCTTCTTTACTCAAACTAATTAAGTACACGTCCTGAATCCTAATAATCCACGCTAATTACTTGTATAAGTTCTTATCTTTATTCTCATCCCAACAAATAGATGTATTTCTTTTAATTTCAGTGTAACCAGCCCATGCAACCAACCCAGCAAGTTAATTGACTATGAAAGTTATGCAACAAAAATAACATCTTTCGATCATTAACACACTACTAAATAGAACTTAATCATAATTTTCTTGCACCCGTCAGAGTTAATCCATTCTAAAAAGTAAAAAATCTTTAGAATTTTAAAAGTTAAATTTTAAATTTTGAGTAATTTAAATTTTAGATGTGTATTTAAATTATAAAATATTATTATATTAAATATATTAAGTTTAAAACAAAAATTTAAGATTTAAATTTTAAATGTTAGTTTGATTTAATTTGAATTTTAAATATGAATTTAATTCTTAAAGACACTAAATCTATTTACAATTTTTAAATGTGTTAGTTTTTTTTTTTTTTTTTTGAATTACTGTAAGAAAAGGCTAAAAATTGTACCATATTTAAAGGATACCTAGTTGAACCGAAATGGATATTCACTCCATTTGTCATGTTTTGTATTTATTTGAATTTTTTTTTTCTAAAATTAAGAAGAAGACTTGAATCCAAAACCTCTAAGTGAGGATAGAAAAATTATATGTCATTTAAATTATAATTCGTTAGCTGTATTTATTTGCTTGTTAAATTGTTATTTATATTTTTAATCCAAGTCATTATATATATACTCGTTTTACTTGAAATTATAAATATACATTTAATACATAAAATAGTGTTTGAAGTGTTGGATACATTCTTTAACAATCTCCATAGCGGGAAACCCAAATTTTATGGATGGTTGATATTTTTAATCTAATTTATTTAAATCCATATAAAGTATACTAACTGGGTTGGTGATATTCTAATCCATGAAAGCATTCTTGATTTACCAATTCAAAGCAGTGTGCAACAAGAAAACTAATATTAGTAATTTAGTACTCAACGCTTCGCTATGCACACAGGCTCATCCAAAGAAGAGAAAAAACAAAAGAATACATCAGAAGAAGAGAAACAAAAATTAAAAAACAAAAGACGAGCTCATCCACAAAAAAATAATAATAATAATAATAATAAAAAGATAAAAAAAAATTAGAAATAAGGAGAAAAATCCAAAGAAAGAGAACTGAATAAGGGGAATCAGAATATTACAGTAACTTTCTCAAATAAAATAAGCCTTTGTTTCTTGAGCTAGCTTTGTATTCCCCATACAAAAGTTGGGGAAAAAAGAAAAACAATCAACTGCTCTCAAGAATTAGATCAAAACTGGAAAATTTGGAAAGGTCTATGAGGCTAAGAAAATATGTTTACCTACTAAAATAAAATTCTTCTCTCCCAATCAACAATCATTTCAGTTTTTATTCTACACTGTTACATGGCAAGAAGAAAATTGCTTCCATCTTAACTAGATGATTCAAAATTGTGATACTCAAATGATATAGCAAGACCCCATGACAATATCAGTCCTTGAATCTGATGCTTCGACTAACGAAAGGATTAATTCCAGTAGCTTCACCACCATAAGGACCTGTAGGCTTTCTAATACTCTGAACTTGTCCCTGCCGCTTCTTGAGAGCCTTTTGGTGTTTGAGCTGAACATTGAGACAACAAAAGAAAGAAAATTAGGAAACATAAAGTGATGAAAGATAGCAGTTTAACATTAATATCCGAGAAGTTAATCCAAAGAATAACTGCTTCTTTGTTAGGTACCTTGTAATTCTTTCTTGGATTCTTCTTTGCCTTGTTGCGGATTCGAGTCAACCCCCTGTTCTTTGCCATCTATAAAATATTGCCAACAATGAAGTAAGAATTTACAAGTTTGTAAGGAATAATGAATTATATTAGAAAAAGTGATAGATTGGGCAAGAACCTGAGATGTTATTTGGCGTTTTCCTTCTATAGTCTCTGGCATGGATGGGACAACCCCTGACTTCCTGCAAAAGCAAGCCAAATAGCCAATCTTTATTTCCCATGTTAAAATGAGCGAATAGTACATTTCCAATAACTTTCTTTTTATGGTCCACAAAAATTCTGGTTATTCGGATTTTCGGATAAAAGAATTTTCTAGCAATGTCATAGAGCAATACATCCCGAAAAAAATTTGAAAATACATAACGGGTGCCAAAACTTCACCTCGAGTAAACCTGAGCTTTTGCAGCAAGTTTTGCATTTCGCTGTTGTTCCACTTGTTTGTAAAATTCATTTTCCGAGTCACCACTATCAAAATCATCCTCTTCGTTTGTATCATCGTCAGATCCACGACGGCCAACTTCATCATCATAGTCACCACCATTGTCATCCTCATTCTGAACACCAGCACCAGCCATAACCCGGAGCTCGTGTTTCCTTCGTCTTTCTCCAATATCATCTCTTTTGGGTAAATCATCATCACCAGAAATGACCTTCATCCAAACAGGGGACTAATGAGATATTTCACGTTCAAGTGATACAAAAAATGAACATGAATGATAAGGACTAGACAGCATACACAATTAATTAATAACGACACTATGAAAGTAGCAGCTAACACCCGGCAGGTTATTATGAATTTCACAAGAATACATTTTACAAAAATCTATACTTCAGTACCTTTGGTTTCTTCAAATTAGCATTAAGATACTGTGCAACTTTATTGGAACCATTAACCAAGCCAGCTGCCCCCTTAACATCCGCAGTATCGTCAACAAAATCATCATATGTTTCGAGCCGTCTACAAAAAGTTAGGTTTCTAATAAGTTCATAGAAGTTGGAAGCAAGTAATGCTTATAATATAAGAGCATAGCTATACCCATTAACCGGTCTTGAGCGTTTTAGGGCCCCACTAGACTTTGGAGCAATGGAGCTGTACAAACCCTTTTGCTTCAATTTTTCCTCAAGAGAAGCTCTAACTTTTAACATTTCCAAACTTTGCACACCAATGGAAGCTTTCTGCCATATTCCCAGATACTTAAGTCAAATTAACTGTCTTTTACAACAACATAAATAAACCAAATAAAAGTACAGCACTGTATAGGCAATTAGGTAGGACTTAGGAGGTATATTATATCAATAATCAATAATTTCGAAGTAATCGAGCACTATTCTTATTGATTGACAAGAACAATTCACCTGATGTTCATCTTTTCTTGCTTTCTGAACAGTATCCTTCAAGGATTGGAATTTTTCTGTCTCGACTGATTTTTGAGACTGCGTCAATACATAAAAAACAATGATCTGATGAGTATACTTCCGAAGATCATCGTTTGAAAAATAGATAAATCTACAAGGAAATATTAAGACGTAATACTACCACTTCTTCCTGTGATTTGGCAAAGACAGAAGGCTCCATAGAAAAAGAATCGATTGTTGTTGGAGCATTCTTTAGTACCGGTTCCAATCCATTATTTCCTTTAAGAATGTCCTCGAGTTCAAATGGAAGTTCTGTGTCAAGTTGTTTTATCTGTTGAATATGACATGTTAGAAAATTGCAAAATCCAAAGAAAACTTTCTTCTTCTTCATCTCAAATCTGATATTTGAGTGCAATTAAACATCAACCATATTATTTATAGATGATTATACAGTTTCCATTGCTATTGAAATCACATAAGAACGGTCACACATTTATCTAGGATGAACTGGAAAATTTCTTCAATATTTAAGCAAGGTTAGGATTTATGCAATATTATATACTTGATCTATATAACGATAAGCAAAGGCATTCCAATAAATTTAGTTGAACTAACACCAGCAACATAAAAAACAGTAGCTAAGCCTTGCCCCACGAGGTGTGAAAACACTACACGAATTACTCGAAACCACAGTGTTGTCACTTAATCCATTAAAAACTTCTATACATGCAAGGTCAGGATGTATGCAATATTATATACATTTACATTGTTCTATATAATTATATGCAAAGGCATTCCAATAAATTTAGTTGAATCAACACCAGCACCATCAACAATAGCAGTGAAGCCTTGTTCCACAAGGTGTGAATAATGTCATACACTACATAAATTAGTTGAAACTACAATGTCTTGTCATTTGATCCAGTTAACAACAACAACGAAGACTTGCCTCCACCAAAAACTAAACTAAACAACTGATGTGATGGTAATAAGTCAAATACTCTTGCATGTTATTCCCAATAAATTTAGTCAAACAAACTAGCCATCTAAAAGAAATTGATTACTTAGAATATCACTGCAACAGGTCAAATACCTTCATATATGCAATGCAACATCCAGGTTACTAAACTAACTAGAAAATCCGGCATAGAAAGTTAACACACTCAAATATTTTGACTCAATCAAGTAGAAGTACAATATGTTGGTATTCATCCCAGAAATGTTAGTTAGTTTGAAAATAACAAAACCTGATCCAATAAGTTCTTGATCTCTTCAAGGCGACCCATCACAGGATGATCATGGACTGGCTGTCCTTCAGACTTGAGGAGAAGGTAGAAAGTTATAGCTTGGCAATATGACAACAAAAGAAGCTGCTTCAACTCAAAGTAACGCACAACACCTTTCATATCCAATTCCCCTGCTTTAGCCTGCACAAAATATAAAATCAATTCTAATACAACACTTCCTTCATCCTCATTGGAAAAAAAAGCATGGTACATAATTTTTATTCTGAATAAAATCATAACACTGCAAAAATAGAAAACATCTACAATTTCATCAACAAAAAGGGGCCTAATATCTTGGTTAAAGGAAATAAAAATAACTGAAGCTTAAAAGAGATTGATAGAGAAAGTAATAAAAAACAAAAACCAAGTTGATCACAACACAGCCTTTTACCGATATTACTAATTACTGATGGATATCACTTAACCAACTCTATTTCTTTAGTATCAATATCTCAATGATCAAGAACATTTTTCCTTCTGACATGCTTCTATAAGTCATCTGTCATCCACGTTGATAATGGGCATACCATCATTAGGTAACATGCATTATACTACATAATATAACAATGGCCCATTTTTTACCAAACAAAAAAGCCAATGAACCCAACAATAATTCAGGGTTATGTGTTACAGTAACTGAATTTTTCCCTTAAAGTATAGGACATGCTATTTGCATTATTTTGATCACTTGTGCAGAAATCAAACATGGAACCAAAATAAGAACCAGGGCAAGAGAAAAAACCTTGCTTAAGAATGGGTTAACTTTTGCTTCAAGCTGTTCATGTGCCTCATTTAGTTCTGACAACCAACCAACTAAATCTGGAGCGGACCTGCAAAGTTAGTCTCTAATCAAGAAAAAGCAAAGGAAAACATATTCCATATAGAACATCAGCAACACTTTTCCTACCCTTTGCCCCTTCCCTACATATGTCAATTTTAATTAGAGTTTGTAATGAATATTAAAATCAATACAAAATAATTATTGTTAGACAGAGGTACATTCCAGGAAAAGCTAATGACAAATTTGAAAGAAACCAGAACTACGTGATGAATATAAGATTCTGACCTATGAAGTATATTCATTTGCTCCTCCTTTGACAAAGCTTTCAGATCCTCAACAGTGAAAGTTATATCTCTATCTGGTGACCTTACTGCCCCCTTTCCTTTGTCTGATGCATCCTGTACAGATAAAAGAAAGCTATGTTTAGATGCAGCACCTTCTACAGATTCTCTCTCCCTTTTACTCCCCACTACATGTTTCTTCATTAAAATTGCCTTCCCTTAGACAGCAAAGTAACAACATACATAATCAGCAGCAAAGTAATGATGTATACAGTCAGCAGCACAGAACAGCACTCACCTCGAAAGTCATTATCTCATCGTCCTTGCCTTCACTAATATCAACAAGGCCATAGTCCTCCATTGTATAATATTTTGCTTTATCCTTCTGTTGTTGTAATGCCAATTTTTCCTCTTCTTTTGGGTCCTCATCATCACTCGATTGTAGCTTAAAGAAATTAAAAATAAAGATTATTCAACAGAAATAAATGTAGGAAAAAATAAAATACACCAACAAATCCACAAGGAGAACAACTATCTGTAAATGGTTTAAAAATTACATGTAGCAAAAATTTGTTTTTTTCTCTATATAAAGAAAAATATTGCTCAAATGGAGAGAAGAGTAGTACAAAAAGATGGGAGGATAAGAAAAAGAAAAAAGCTATCTAAAAAGAAATATTGTTCAAGTGGAAGTCTTCTAAAAAGATCACGAGAATAAATGTCGAACCCTATCCCATAAAAACTTGCTTGTCTAAACATTTATCTATCCCATAGCAAAAATCCTTTACACAAGTATAATGTATTGCTCAAATCCTAACCTCAAAATTACGGTTCTCAGCACCATGAGCAAACCTCTTTCCTCCCCAAGTAAGCTTATTATCTTCATCCTCCTCCTCTTCATCATCATGCATATCATCCTCACCCGTGCCAAACTTTGCACGTAAATATTTTCTTTGCCTAATCACTGAGGAAAAAGCACACATCAATAATTAGCAACATTATATCTCGAGTCTTGAATAAATTGCATTTCAAAAACTTTTAAAAGTAACACATTGAAGTTAGCAATCATTTTTCTCTTTAGCCTAAACTATACCCATATGCTTAATAAGCAATAAATTAAACAAACAGAACACTGTTGGATCTGCTACCATAATTCAAACTGTAATACTCGTTAAAAGCATATTTATTTAAAAAAAATAAAAATGAAATAAACATGAAAAAGAAATGGGGAACATCAATTATACATGTGAAAAAATGGAAGACTTGAAAACCTGTGAAATTATAATTTCTAGTACAAAAGTAGTTGCAGAACAATAATACTATCTAGTGTCAGTTTACAAATGTAACTTGTTGACCTTCGCATATATGATTTATAAAGGTTGCTACAAAAAACACTCTTAAAGTTGGGTTTCAAAATTCCAGCATCCCCATCCTTACAGAAAAGAATGCAGATAATATAAGTCGAAACTACCAAATCAGGATAATTGAGATTCAATCTTGAGATCAAGCATTATCTTAAGGTAATTAGAACTACCGAAGCAGGATGATTGAGATTCAATCTTGAGATCAAGCATTATCTTAAGGTAATTAGAACTACCAAAGCAGGATGATTGAGATTCAATCTTGAGGTCAAGCATTCTCTTAAGGTAACTTTCTTTAGGTAGGAGTCATATATTATCATATACAACATCCATCTCAATCAAATCTAATGAATAACTTTGATGCATATGCAAACACAGAAAACTCATGCTTACTTTTCGACAAATCATCATCAGCATCCTCATTGTCCTCCTCCTCATCGTCGTCAAAGTCTTCATCTTCACTATCATCAATACCCTTTTGGGCAAAATTTGAGAAGAAAACAAATGAGAGTCAATTAAAAAAAAAAAAAAAAAAACTTCGTTTCTAATTCTTATGCAATCAAAATAAGCACAAAATGCATGATACCTCAGGTTTAATTGAGCCTTCAAATTTTCATATATTGAAAAAAAGAAAAAAAGAAAAAGAGTCTGTAGCACCAAAACCTTATCAAAAACAGGGACTTCATCATCTTCGTCCGACTCTTCAGCATCAGCATTCACGTCAAGTGGGATGATATCTCTCTGCTTATTGACTGCAACATGAAAAGGGATTATCAAAAAAGTAAATCAGTGAAAAGCAGCCCAAATGCATAATCGCAATTACTACGATAATAAGAACAATAAGCTCAAACTATATTAAGCAAGAAAAAAAAAAAAAAAAAAACAAAAACACTCAATTTTAAGGGTGGAAAAAAGAGAAAAAAGAAGCAAGAAAATAGTGTTACAGGCATCAATCTCGTCGTCCATGTCATCAGCTGAAAAAGGATGCCGGGAACTCTTCTTATCGTTTTTTATGGCTTTTTTATTCTTAGGGAAACTTTTCCCCCCTCCTTTCTTCCCCATTCCGTGAGCTCTGTTTTTCACCAGCAAAACCCTACAAAAACCCCTCAATCGAACACACAGCTACAGAGTTCAGAGCTTTTCCACAACTGATGCTGAAGAACTCGAACGGGGAACAAACAACGGAAACAAGAAGATGGATGAATTGGAAGCTAGATAAGGAGTTCTTGGAAGTAGGAGAATGAAGTGAGTGGCAGCATAAAACGTTAAACGCAATAGCAAATTGAAGGAAGAAAGGAAAAGAGGATGCGATGAGAACTGATGAGGAAGGTCAACCGGAGAGAGCAGCAACAGTTGCGGCGGCCGATGAGAAAGTATGATGGATAGATGGCACCGGCTGTGGCGGCGGAACAAGCAGGGGAAGAGTGGGAAGAAGCCGTTACTAGTATACCATGTAAAGGCGAGACTTATATCTTTTTTTTTGGTTTCTAAAGGCGAGACTTATATACAAAGATATATAACTATTACATTAATTTTTTTTTTTATAAATTTACCGTATTAAAAATTTTCAATAATTTTTAATTTATTATTATTATTATTATTATTATTATTATTGTAAAATAAGATCATTAAGATGTATTGATTATTGAATAATGATTTTTTTTATTTCGCCTCGAATGGGACTTTTTTAACCATCAATTTATAACTAAAAGTTTTATATCGAGTAGACGATGAAATTCGTTTATAAAAGATTATTTGTTTTTTAAATTGATTCGTAAAATGTTTTTTTATTAAAATTTTTAAATTAGTTACATTAATTTTTCTGTTATTGAGTAGTTGATGGTGTTAAAATTTATTAATGTGATATTTTAAGTGACACTACACCACATATTTAGTGAGTTAAACTCTAAGATGGTTTTTGAGATTGGTGTTGTGCACTAAAATCGTCCCTAAGATTTTAATTGCACCAATTACGTTTTTGAGATCGACAAAAATGCACTACGTTAGTCCTGACCCATTTTCCATTAACGACGTGATGACATGGTTTGATGACGTAGGCTGTTAATGACACGTGTCACTCCATAATTTGACCACGTGTAATGGTATGATGATGTGTTGACCAGTGACACGTGGCATGCTGATGTGGATGGTTGTGCCACGTTACAAAATGCTATTTGGCCACGTGTCTATTTGTGTCACGTGTCGTAACAGTATTCGTCCACGTGTCATCTATTATATTATCATTGTAGATGCACCAAATTAGTTCCTATGCAAAGTAATTCATTTTAGTACCTGAAATTGAATGTTGTGCACCAAACTAGTCCCTTCACCTGTTTTTTTTTTTTTTCATTTTTTAAAAAATTAAAAATTTTTAATATCTTGGAAGCACTAATTTCAATTCCATTTTTTTACATATCGTTTAAATACAAGTGCTTTTATAAAAATTTTTAAGATTTTAGTTTTAATTATATAATTTTTTCTATAATAATTTAACATTGGTAAATTTTGTAATATATAAGTATGTTATTATGAAAAAAGAATTATATAATTGATTAGACACATTTTTTCATAAAAAACAATGTGTTTTAACAAGAAATTAAGAATTAAATACACTTTTTTTTGGATCTTATGAAATACAAGTTTCCGTTGTGTGCAAATGAGTTAGACTGAAAGCAACTCAAGCACCCTCACTACCATCTCCGACCTCTTCAGTCTAGATAAAAGAAGTCGGAGATGGTAGTGGGGATGCTTGAAATATCTTCACGTCAACTCCAAAACGGCGGTTAGGAGTACACGTAAGAGAAAAAACATTTTATAAAAGCACTTGTATTTAAATAACATGTGAAAACATAAAATTGAAATTAATGGATTCAAAGATTTTGAGAATTTTGAATTTATAGAAAAAAAGGAGAAAAAACTAGTGAAGGGACCAGTTTGATGCACGATATTCAATTTCAGGGATTAAAATGAGTCACTTAACGCAAAGTGAAAGACTAATTTGGTACATCTACAATGATGATATAATGGATGCCACGTGGACGAATATTGTTGTAACACATGGCACAAACAAACACGTGGCCAAATAGCACTGTGACATGTGGCACAACTATTCACGTTAGCTTGCCACATATCACTAGTCAACACATCATCATACCATTATACGTGACTAAATCATGAAGTGACACGTATTACTAATAGCTCACGTTATCAAGTTATGTCATCACGTTGTTAATGAAAAATAGGTCAAGGACTAATGTAGTGCATTTTTGTCAATCTCAGAGACGTAATTGATACAATTAGAATCTTAGGGACGATTTTAGTGCACGACGCCAATCTCAGGGACCATTTTGGAATTTAACTCCACACTTAGTATACTAACATAATAAATTTATGAAATTAAATCAAATTAATCTCAAAATTTAAGAATTTTTATACCTCAAAATCCCTCGTAATTGGATTTTGATTTAATCTAATTTCATGAACTTATCATATTAATATCTAATTAGGATTGTTAGATATTTAATGTGTTATATTAATAAATTATGATACTATTAATAATAAAAGTACTAAAAAAATTAACGTGATTAACTTAAAATATTTAAAATATGAATTTGATTAAAAAATTTTTTTATTAGGAACTAAATTAGAGAACAAATAATCTTTTAATAACGAATTTAATTATTTACTCGTCTTATAATGCTAAATTTCATAAAAATGTAGTTACCATTCATCAATTGATTCATAGCTCAGTGTCAAAGTTGCAAACTTGTTCTTTATGATATTGATGCATTAGTCACAAGTATATATTAAAATGTATAATTTTTTTATTTTTGGGTTCAAATGGCCGGTCCAAGTGGCTTGGGCATTTTCTAACCCGGTTGAATAGTTTAACTGGCCAATATTTTATGCTTCGAATCTAAACTTGATAACAATAAAATCAGACCAATAACTCAAACCATTTGAGCCCGGACCAAATCTTCAGGCCATAGTTGTTAAAATCAAACCGATAATCGAACCGGTCAAACTATTAGTTTACTGATTTATTAGTTCAACTGATAAATTATTAGTTGAACCGGTAAAATCGGTCTCACATAAATATAAAATATAAAATAGTTAAAAACTTAAAATTAAAATTTGAAATACATAACTTCACTAATATTTTATGAAGAATTAAGTCTCAACTTCTAAAAATAACTAATATAAAAAAACTATAAAATTTATCAGTAATACTACAATAGTATCTTAATTTGACACAATAAAAAATAATTAATTCACAAAACCTATCATCTAACTATAATATTAGTAGATTTTAACACTAATATCAAAATAAATAACCTTAATCACAATACTAGCATTGAAATAGATCAAGCAGATTAATAAACTTTTAGTGAAATTTATATTTATATAATGGTATATAATTAAAATATAATTAATTTGAAAAATAGAAAAAACAAAAATTAAATTAGATATTTATGTATACTATATAATTAATATGTGTCACACATAAAGTTAAAAAGTGCAATAGTTGAGTGGCAAGTAAAAGTTGCTTTTGCTCTAAGGTTCTTGGTTCTTTTTTTTTTTTTTGGTGACTTAAAAGAAAATAAACAAAAACTAAGAAAGAAAAAAAAACAAGAAACTGCTTAAGAAAGGCAGTCCCGCTGAATACTACTCTCAAACTCCTTCCAAGGCAATGGAAGCTCCACTTGGGGAGAAATAGTCCTCATTGTAGTCTTTGTCATGATGTCTGCTACTGTATTTGCATCTCTCAAGATCAACCGAAGATCAGCACGCCATTTCCAAGACATGATATCTCGAATTTTTAACACCAAATGATCAATAAACCCCAGAGCAATCTTGTAAATTATTGACAATAGTAAAAGCCTCCACACAGTCTGTCTCACATATAATGTCTCTTTGTCTCGAGTCCCATGCTAAAAGAAAGCCTTTCCAAATAGCAAACAACTCTCCTTGCAAAATGCTACGACTCTCAATTGTTCCCAGACAGCCTCGTTGCCACCTTCCCTTCCAATCTCTGCTAACACAAGCAAAACTAACTCGAGCACCACTGCCAGGATAGCTAGCATCACAGTTAATCTTAAAGGTACCCACTGAGGGGGGAATCCAAGAGCCACTAATGATTGAGGGGATAGATAGTCGTTGCAACTCAAAAATATTTCGGAGCTCCTTTTCTAAGGACAAAGCCATACCAATCACCTTGTCTGTGGTCCAATGCTCGTGAGGATGAAAGATCTCGTTATTTCTCGAACACCAAATCCACCAGAGACCAGCAAAGAATCTAAAGGGGCGCTGTTTGCTATTATGTAAGAACCAACTCATCAAATCCACTGGTTGATCGGAGATCCCTAAAGCTTGCCAAACAAGTTGGGCTTTTGGACAATCCCGAATACAATGTAAAACCGATTCCTGACCTGAGAAACATCGTGGACAGCTATCCGTGTGCGAAATGCCCCTCCTAAAACGAAATGCAGCAGTAGGAAGAGCCTCCCGAAGACATAGCCAGGCCAAAAATTTGTGCTTTTCCGGAACATGTTGACGCCAAAGCCAAAGCCAATTACCCCTATCCTCCCAACTAAACATCTTCTTACTGAGCCACAAATAACCACTATGAGCATCATAAACCTTTGAGGCCGCACCAGTCCAACACCAACCGACCTCTGAACCAGCTTGAACATATGGGTTGTAAGAGTTAATGTTGCTCTGCAGAGACTGATTCAGAGGAGAATAGATATTCTCAAGGTTCCACTGTCCAGATGACTAAAGGTCCAAGATCCTGAGATCCGAATCAGAAATGTGAACATAATCCATCTCCTGACACAGTCGCCCCTCTCTTCTCCATTTAGAAAACCAAAAGTTCTGTTCCAAATCCCTAATGCACCAACTAAAACCTTCCTTCAGGATATCCCAAGCTCGACATATACTCTTCCAAACATAAGATCCCCTTCTTCGAAACCGACTAAAACAATCATCCTTAGAAGAATGGTATTTCTCCGTCAACAGTTGAACCCATAGCTTGTCGGGATGGTGAAAAAGTTGCCAAACTAGTTTTCCAAGAAGAGCAATAATTGGCACAAAAAGGATCTCTAATTCCCAGACCTCCAAACTTCTTAGGAGTGACCAACACTTTCCAGTTAACTAGATTCAGGCCTCCACCATCAGCTTGACCCTTCCATAGAAAGTTTCACATCATGGATTCTATCTTATTAGTTACCCCTTTAGGGAAGAGAGATACTTGCATGCGATAAGTAGGAATTACAGTCACTACCGAGTTGAGCAAACAGAGTCTGCCTGCCTTATTAAGCAATCTCCCTTTCCAGCTGGCTAGCCTTCCCCGAATCTTGCCCAAAACATCGTTGAAAGTTGCGCGTGTCACCCGAGAGTGATTAAGGTTCACCCCTAAATACATGCCCAAGTTCTGGACGAATCTGATGGAGGAGACTCCAGTGAAAATCTCTTTTCTTGTCGCTGAAACATTCCTGGAGCATAGCGCTTTAGATTTTTCCACATTAACCTTCATCCCAGAGGCTTTGCAGAAATTTTCCAAAGCTACCATTACAGTTTGAACTTGCTGTTTTTCAGCTTTACAGAAAAGAAGCAAATCATCGGCAAACATCAAATGAGAAATTCTTGGACCCCCTCTAGAAACCGCAACCGGCTTCCACAAGCCCTTATCAACTTGCTGATTAATAGAACAGGACAATCTCTTCATACACAACACAAACAGATACAGTGATATAGGATCTCCTTGCCTAAGACCCCTGCTCGGAGTAAAGCTATTTAATCTATCCCCATTCCAGAGGATAGACAGTGAGGAAGCAGTGACACAACGCATAATCAGATTGACTGTCGGAGGAGGAAAGCCAAAACTCACCAGGGTTTGTTTCAGAAATCCCCAATCCACTCTATCGTACGCTTTCTCCAAATCAATCTTAAAGGCCAGGGTGCCTTTCTTTGACTTTGTCTTTTCATGAAATGGAGAACCTCTTGTGCTACAATGATGTTGTCTGGGGTTCCTCTCCCCGGGATAAACCCTCCTTGAAGGGGCCCAATAATCTCTTTGAGATGGGGACGAAGTCTATTGACCAGGACCTTCGTTATAACTTTATAAACCACATTACAGAGACTAATTAGTCGGAAATCCTTCATGGAAACCGGGTTTTCTACCTTCGGAATAAGAACCACAAGAGTTTCCATCATCCTTGGATCCATATCCAAACCAGAGAACGCATGACGAACCATAGTCTAAACATCAAAACCAACAATCTTCCAGTATTCTTTAAAGAAGAAAGCCTGAAACCCATCAGGGCCCGGCGCCTTAAAAGAATGCATACTGAAAACAGCCGACTTAACTTCTTCCAGAGTAACTGGCGCTGTGAGGCTACAACAGGCTTCATCATTCAGGGAAGGCAACGGCACATCACCAAGACAACCTAAGTCTACATCCTCCGACTGGCAGAATAGGCGTTTATAGAAGGATTCAGCTTCCCTTTTAAGGATATCCGGGTCTGTTTCCCACACCCCATCTTGAAGAAAGAGACCATGAATCTTATTATGCTTTCTCCGCACAAGAGTCTGGACATGAAAGAACTTTGTATTTCTAGCCCCAAATTTTACCCACTGCTCTCTGGATTTTTGAAACCATAGAAGTTCCTCCTGCACAAGCATGTTATTAAATTCCTCAATCAGCTGTTTTTCTTTTTGCCGCATAGACAAATCTTCCATTACTTCAAGTCGCTTCTGAAGGAAATTAATCTGTCTCTCCAATTTGCATTTCCTAACGAAAATGTTGCCGAACACTTTAGAATTAAACTCCAAAGAGTTCTTCTGCACTTCTGAAAGCTTGCCATGCATCTCTCTATAGCCAGCCTGCCATGATTGGTTCACAATATCTCTGTACCCCGGATGAGTTGCCCAAGCTGCAATAAACCGAAAAAGGTCTATTCTTTTTTGGTTGGGGACGACCTGTACAGCGTACTAGGATAGGACAATGATCAGACTGAAGCCTATTTAAAATTTCTGCGTAAGCCTCTGGAAAGAGAGATAGCCAGCCACTATTGATACAAACCCGGTCAAATTTTTTCGCCACCTCAACACCATTTTTAACCCTTCTGTACCAAGAAACTATCTTCCAATAGTCTTCAAGTCAAGCAGATTACTATCCCCTAGAGAGGCAGCAAGCCGATCTGCATGACGACTCGAGAAGAGGCAACCCTTAGATTCATGAAAGAATAGTACTTCATTAAAATCACCAAGAACAATCCATGGCCCGCAGAAAGACGAAGACTGAGTAACAAGATAATCCCATAGCAGAACTCTGGTATTAAATTGAGGACTACCATAGATACCACTGCACCTCCAAATCACATTATTTACCTGAACCTCAATTGTAACACACTGATCGAAAGCATCAACCCATTTGCAGTGAACACCCTGTATTGCAGAAAGGAACCAGATACCCCCTTATGTCCTGACGCCTCCACTATACCAATAGGGTGATAACCAAGTCTTTTCCAGAACAGTTTCAAGTGTTGAAAAGGACAATGAGTTTCAACCACAATAAAAATTACAGGTTTAAATTTTCTAACCAGCTCTTTACAATTCACCCGGGCTAACTTATTAGAAGCACCCCTAATATTCCAAGCTATTATATTTAAACTATCCATAATATAAAATATAAAAATATAAAACAAGGAAATCAAAGTGCTTCACCAACCTCAAATCGAGGCTTGCCCAGCGGAAGTGACTCCCGTGACCTTCAGGTTTACCGGATCTCCATGGAATATCTCCTTAATCCCGCCTACCGACGCAGTAACAGCCGGCAATGTGCCTTCCTTCTCCAATGGAACCGCCACGGTAACACCCTCCTTCACGGTTGCAGGAAGACATGACGATGCTTCCACCACCGTGCCTCTATTCTTCTCAATTGGCGAGCTCTGTAGGGACCCTGGCCTTGGTTGTTTCCGGAGAGAGGACCCGCAAGGCACTGGGGTGTGTCGGGTTGAGGAGATCGACGTCTCACCAACACGGGAAGCGCTGTGTCCGACCTTGACTCGTGACCCGACCCTAGCGCGATAGAAGCTGGATCCATTCGTGTGAGAGAAGTGAATGGTGGGCCTGATTACTCTACCCGAATCGGTTGGATTGAATGCCTCTTTGGACCTTGTTAGATTGCTTCTGACCCAGCTTGGTTTTACCTTTCCTCACAACTTGCTCCCAGCCTGGTTCATCATGCAGGCAAGCCTCCTCAACATTATTTCCTTCCAAATTATTAGCCTCCAAATCCTCTTGCAAATTCGATGCAGGATTTTCGCCAGTAACGCCACCTACCACATTAGATTCTACTTCATTTGAATTGTGAATTTTGGTCTCAGGATGTGGCACTGCCGTTGTACCGTCCCATGGCTTGGTGGCATCGGAATCAGCACTCTTTCCTTCCCTAGAGTCTCTACCCAAGCACTGTGCCATATCGTGACCATAACGTGCACAAGAGTTACAAATTAAATTTAAACTTTCATACTCCACTACATGAGTTACGCCTTCCACAATGATATGCTTGATCACTGGCAGTCCTAAATTTATTTGAACACATACTCGGGCATATCGTCCTCTCTCAGCCAACTTAGTGGCTAAGTCCACTTTGATGGGAACTCTTATTGCAGAAGCAATACGCATCATGGCCTGTTCCTGATAGCACCAGATTGGGAGCCCCGAAATCCGAACCCAAACAAGCGTAGACCCGAAGGATTGCTCACATGGCCGAAAATCTATATCCCACGGTTTTATAGCAACATAGTGCCCCTCAATCAACCACGGGCCACCAAGCATGACCTTCTCACGATCTTCACATGCATCGAATTTTACCATGAAGTACCAAAACCCCACATCAAGCAGATCAAAGTCACCTTTGATGCGCCAAACCATCCGAAGCTTGTGTGAAAGAGCTATGTAACTATAATTTTTATCAAGAACCTTGATCACTAAAGCTTCTCGATAAGGCTTTGCCAAACAAAGCTTGGCTTCTTCAGTGAAGTTTACACATGGAGGTTGGGAATCGCCCTACTTGCCCACCACCGTGGCTATACTATCCCTAGATAGAGATCCTGCAAGTGCAAACGCCTTCGATTTCTCTGGACCAATGACTTTATCTCTAAAGGAGATCTTTGTAGGATTTGAAAAACCCTCTCGTGAAAAACCCTCCTTGGCACCGGATGCACCCCCACCCATATTCTCTCCCTTATCTCTTCCGACGGCATGGCCGCCATCCTCACTGTGTTTCGCCCTCAAACACTCGTTCCCACTCTCTCCTTCTCTCATTCTCTCTGAGTACGGAGTACGTTCTTGGTTCGAAATTTGGTGGAGACAGTTTAAAAAATTTTTCAAGCAGATTGGTTCGGTTAAACCGATTTACACCAGTTCTCATCGATTTTAACCAGTTTGATTCGGTTCACACCAATTTTCTTCCTTAAACGGTCTAAAAAATAAATCAAACTAATTTTAGATTCGGTTTATTGATTTTTCGGTCGAACCGATCGGTCCGGTTCGATTTTTATAACTATGCTATCCAAATCATGAACACTCTTACCATAAAAGAACTTCATTAGCAATCCCTTATTTAGAGTTATCAACCAATTATAAAAAGAGCATGTTTAATTAATTGATTTTAGGATTGCCACATATTCATTCTTCCATTTATCTATTAATATATAACTAGCAAAAGACTTGTACAATGCACGGATAAAAAATTTATATTCTCTATTTCGACTCAATTTTTAATTTATTAATTAAAGATAAAAGATTTATTTACTCTATTATTACATACATTTAATCTATCACATATCGATAAATTTTTATATATCTATTTCTAATATTTATGTCTTTAAATATACATTAAACAAATACAACCTAACTAAATAGTAAAAAGTAAAACTGTCATCCAAGTTAACAATGCAAAAAAAAAAAAAAAAAAAAAAGTAAAAGATCATGTACATAAATTATTTACCAAATCATTTTTCATCACAATTATTACTAAAAAAGTTCACAATTTTTATGACAACTATTTATACTCTAAAACAAAAGCTACCTAGATTAACTAATATATTTACAGTAATCATATCAATAGAAACTTCATTCATCACATCTATTGTTCCTTAATAAAAGTATCTATTAATTGTTCATTAGCAAACACAATATTCAAAATACATTATTTTTTTAATTCTTCACAGTTTGCAAAAAGTTTTTCAATTGGAGCAAGTTTATATTCATTCTTAAAACTTTGAAAAATGTAGCACTCTACCACACAGAATTTTACGCTTAAGTTCATAAATCAGAGATAATGAAGTATTACTACCTCTAAAAGTAAAACTGCGTACATAGGTATATATGAAAAGAAGATTTAACAAGGAGTCTTGAAAAAAAGTTGAACAAACAAACAGAAAATGCGTCGCACTCGAAAATGATTAAGCGTAGTAGAAACAGATAACAATGTGTGTAAGAATAATATACATTTGATATAGAGTGCCAAAGATATAAATATCAAGCTCTAGATTCGACCAGCGAAACAAAGGCCGACCAGAGTATATATATACCCCAAAAATGTTTACCAAAATACAGAATATAAATCTTATTTCTCCAAGTCAACATCTACAAAGGACAAAATACAAATATATACAAGGTGGATAATACTATTTATATACATATACAAAACTCTAAATACAAAATATCCCAAAGGTAGATCTTCGCATCCCAAGAGTCTCCAACAAGCTCAACGTGGTGTCTCACGTCCTGCATTTGAAAATAATATATGTATGAAATGAGAATCGGAGATTCTCAGTACGGTAAAGGTGCCCACATAGATAATATACAAGGTCCCGAGAAAGCCAGAGGCATTCCTAGAACTCTGACAATCCCAGATCAAACTTAAAGATTATATTAAACCAGAAATTTCAGTAATCTATCTAAGGGATTCTATTCCTAATCCATCTCTTCATTTTTCGTCTCCTACAAACCTCCCAATCTCCAGGTGGAACGACCCTCAGCGTCACCTCTACCGGAATGAGGGATCTCTAAAAAACAAACACAGGCAAAATAGACAAGGAAAATACAGGTATAGATAGCAGTTACAACAAACAGATCAGATAGCAGTTAATCACAGATAAGCAATTAGGCAAACCAAAACAAATGCAAACTCAAACAAAACATACAAATGCACATTATGCATGCTTGTCCTACTGGCCATGAGCTCACATGTCGTTTACTTTGCCAGAATCTGACACACCCATTAGCTAACCCGGATATGGTTTCTCTAACATGCATCCACACTCTTGGGATATAGTGCCCGACGTAATTTCTGAGATAAAGTGTTCCCACACTCTTAGGATATAGTACCTGTCACACTCTTAGAATAAAGTCTCCGTCACACTCATGGGATATAGTGCCCGACACAGTTCCCAGGATAAAGTGCTCCCACACTCTTGGGATATAGTGCCCGCCACACTCTTGGACTATAGTGTCCGATACACTTTACAAGCAGAGAGAATATGAGGCAACATAAGAAGAACAAATTATACACACCCAATATCCTCATCAAACTCATCTTTAATATACTCAAGGTCAATATGCTCATTTCTCATTCCAACTTTATTATAATCATGATCGCCATATATCATCATCACCCTTATTTATATCTTATACAATCACAATGCCATATTTCATTAGTTCAATTATTCACTTCACAATTCTCCTTCAATATCAACCTACATTCCTTAATAGGTTCACTCTCTTTCTGAAGCCTAAAAGCTAGTTATCGGACCTTAGATATGTGTTACGGAAGTTTACAAGCTTGTCAGGAAGGTCAAACAATGGAAAAAAAAGAATTTTATGTGAAAATAGGGCTCGTGCATACGCATCATTGCTGTGGGTACACACGCACCAGACGAATTTTTCAGTCTGTACGTACGCATCATAGTGTGCATACGCACAACTTGTAAAACTTCTAGGGTGTATATGCGCACACCCCTCGTGCATATGCACGAGTATCACCAAATGCTCTGGTCTGTGTGTGTGCACGATAGTGTGTGTGGGAACACATACCAGAATTTCTAATTTTCTGCAAAATTCTATTTTTAAAATCAAACTTCAAACGTGCATAAATTTTCGTTAAAATTATTTTCATCTGTTCTTCGAAGTTACAAACTTTACAGACCCAATTTTCATTCAAAATAAGTTTCATAAAATTTGGGGGTCTAGAAGCCAAATTATGCCCTGCCAAAATTAGTCAAAAAATCAATTTTTACCCAAAACACAAAACTTCTAGTTTTACCAAAGTTCTTAATTCATACTCAATTAAACCACCACAATTTTCAATACCAATTACCTCTAATCACTTTTTCATATCTCTCAATCATTCCATAAACATATCAACATCTAAATCCTTTAATTATTCAACAATTCCATGCATAATTTTCTACCAAACTCAACATATGTCACCACTAATCATTAAACATTAACAATTCACATAATTCAACTTATCCTACGGACAATTAGCCTAAGTTTTCACGCAACATTACACATCAACTACGAAAAACAAAAACCATACCTTGGCCGATTTCTCCCTAGGCTCGGAACACCTCAAAACTCATCTCTCCTCAAGTTTTCAAATCTCCAAATCCTTACCAAATGAATTTCCAGCTTCCAAGGCTCAAATTCAAGCATTCAACATCCATCAATTTGACTCCAATTCACACAATTCAATCTAATTTCATATAATATCACTATAATCAACACAAAATCTCACTAATTCACTAATTTACAAGGGTTAGTAATTTTTTACCTTACCCACGGATGTTTGAAACAAAATCCAATGATAATCCCACGCTAAATCGCACCTAAATCATCAAAAATACCAAAATCCCTCAACATACAATCTTGAAAATGAATGGGACGAGAATTGGATAAGAAATTCAAATTTCTTACTACTTTTTTCCAATGAATTTGAAGAAAATTCTAAGACAAATACGTGACCGCAGATGGCTCATCAATCAGAATTGCATATTGAAAGTTATAAGAATTTGAATATTGAGTTGAAACGGAGGTTACGGTTCTCCTCATCCTTCTCCTTCCCAGCATGAATTTACTTGAATGGGAGGGGGAAGTGGCTTAGTGCTTCATTTATATGTTAGATCTTGGGCCCAAAATGTAAACTCCGAGAAATTAATAAATAATTAGTTAATAAATTAATTATTATTCAAAAAAATTAAAAATTTAAATTTTATAGTTTTGGAAAGTAAAAATATTTAAAATACGAATTTTGACACTAACTTTAAAGGTTTTGGTCTAAAATTGGACTAATGGACCGAACCGGTTGAACCTAGCCCATATTGGACCCAAAGCCCAACATATATAAAGAGAACTCAGCCACTCCCTTCCCTCGTTATTGCATTTCACGCTGAGTTGAAGAATGGAGAAGCAAATCTCTAACCCTTTATCACTTCCAAAATTCAATCCACCATAACTTTCAATCCAAAGTTTCGATTGACAAGCCGTCAACAGCTACGTATTCGTCTCGTCGAACTCTTCAATTCTATCTGAACATAGTGGTAAGAAAAATCAAATTTTGTGCCCAGTTATTTCTTCTTTATATTTTTGCAAATTTGGGTTTTAGTATTAAGAGATTTTGATTATTTTGGTGGTATAAGTGCAATCTAATATTGGATAATTGTTGGGTTTTACCCCAATTATTGGTGGGTGAGGTAAGAAAATCCTAACCCTTGTCAATTATTGACATCAGTAAGTCCTAGTAGTGATTTTCAATGAATTGTATGAAATTAGATTGAGTTCATGTAAATTGGAGTTCAATTGGTGGTTTGAAACGAAATTCTGGTAGTTGAACTTGTTGAATAGATATTTGGTAGGGGTGGCAAAATGAGTCGAACCCATCGGACCGACCCACCGAACTCGTTAAAAAAGGCGGGTTGGACTAGGATTTAGAACCCGTCAAATAAAAAAAAATCTGCCAAACCCACATCGCTAAATTTGCGGGTTTTTGTGGGGCGGGACGGGTTGGCCCACCGGGCCAAAGACTTTTATTTTATTTTATTTTTATTAAGTAAAAGATTGATTATTGCTACAAAATTAATATATATATTTTTCAAATACTTTTTTTCATTTTTGTTTTTATTATTCTTTTAGTTATTAACTTTATTTATTTTATTTTACAATTTCGTATATATACTCAAATTATGTGACTTATTTTTTAAAATAAAGATGGTTCTATTGACAAATATTATTTCAAACAATTTTATTGAAGTTAAAAATTAAAAAAAGGATGGTAATAAAATCATATTATAATTTGACCATTTTTTATTTGTATTTGGTTTTTTAATTATTATTTTTATTAATTTTAATGAATTTTATTTTTCCAAAAAAAAAGAGTCAAGCGGGCTAACCCGTCAATCTGCCATAAAGCGGGGCGGACTAGCATTTTGAACCCATTTTAATTGGTAGGGCGGGTCGGTCTGCCCGTTTGTGGTGCGGGCCTAGGCGGGATAGGACGGGTTGGGATGGGCCGGCCCGCTTTGTCACCCCTAATATTTGGAGACTTGAAGCTTGTGGAGGAGAGGACTTCTGAGGTGTTCCTAATATTTGGTTTCTCGTAGTTAATATATAATGTTGTGTGAAAACTTAGGTTAGCTATCCCTAAGATAGGTTGAACTGTGTGGACTTGTGGAATGTTGTTTGTAAATTGAAATTTCATGTTGATTGAGTATGGAATGAGTTAGTATGATGTAGCTTTGATATTATGCTATGGAATGATGGTGATTGTTGATTTTTAATGATGATCGATGAGAGGTGTTGTTTCATTTTGTATGGTGGATTTTGGAGTGAAAAGTGTTGAATAAATTGGTAGAGGAATGCTTAATAATGTAGAGAAATATTTTTGGTATTGTTGAGGTTTAGTGAGTATTAATAAAAATGTTGAGTTTAATAGAATATTGTTGATGGAATTGATGAAATTGCATGTTGGTATCTTGTGGAGTAACTGGAAAGTGTGTGAATGTAATTAAGGGACATTTTGTGTTGTTTTGGTTAGGAAATATTCGGTTTTGAATTGGAAACTTTGGAAAAATTTGAGGTTTGTGTCTTTGGTAAAAACAAAATTTTTAACTAACTTTGGCCTGTTGTAACTTTTCCCTTGGACCTCAAATTCAATTAATTTTGTCTTAAATGAAATTGGGTCCGAGTAGTTTATAACGCTTGGAGAACGGACAAAAAATAATTTTTAACGAAAAAGTTATGTGCGTTTGAAATTTGGGTTTAAAAATACAATTTTGTAGAAAACCAAAATTTTTGGTATGCATGCGTACACACACTATCGTGCGCACGCACAGACCAGAGCGTTAGTGAGACTCGTGCGTACGCATGAGGGGGTGTGTGTGTACGCACACCCTGGAGATTATTAATATCCATTTTAATAATTCTGTGGCCAAGAATGATGAGCAAAAATTAAATGGTGGGAGTCAAGAGCTTCGGAGTTGTTTATGCTCTTAGAGAAATCAAACATTATTTACTTATCTTGAAGTTTGCAAAGATCTTTCACGACAAACCTTTAGTAACTAATTTTTAATTCCTTGGTTCCTCAGTTTCTCAAGTATTAATTAGTCATCACTTAATTAATCAAGAGATTAAGCATAAAAACTTATTTATTTTTCTAATAAGATTTAAAAGTAGTCCTTAGGTCGAATTACATGTCACATATTCAAGCTGGTCCTGTCCGATTAAATCTTTAAAAGAAAAACAAATTTTCAAAAGTTGTTCTAATCCGAATTATATGTCATTTATTCAAAATTAGAGTAATTGAAAATCATGCATGTGTTGCACACTAATTGAACCACTGTTCCTAGCCGAATTCAAAGAGTCATATGAAAGAGTTTTCAAGTATTAATTTAAATATCAAATTTCTAATTATAATAAAAAGAAGTTCAAAAGAGATTAGCATACATTTTGATATCACTAATCCGAATGAAGAACGAATAACTCAATCATGAAATATATCAATGCAAAACTTTAAAATAAAATAAACATAGACTAATAACCCATAAAAAACATAAACAGAGCTCCTAACCCTTTGATAAATGATTAGTTACCCATGGAAAACTAGAAGAAAAACAAGAAGATAAACTGAGAGATGGAATAGGATTTGGATTCGAAGATCCTCCTCCCTGGGGTTGCCTCTCTTGTGAACAAGGTTCACTTATTTATATCCAAATTCTAGAATTCAAATTCAAAATTATCCTAATCTTATCTTTTAGAAAGAAAGATAAGATAACTATCTATTGACTTCAAATTTAAATAAAAAAATAATAATTCAAATTAAATCCTAACAATCAAATCTTTTATGTTTTTAGAAAGAATTAATAACTAATTTTCTAGAATCTTGAATATTTTGGATGTGATTTAAGGCTTCTAATGATGTGGATAATTAAGATTGGGTCTTAATTGTTGCAGCTTGAAAGTTGTAATTATGTTTAATCCGGACTTGTATTAGAGAAAGCTAGGCAAAAAGCCCAAAAGTACACTCTAAGAGAAGCAGGTCCGCCGGGCATGGAATGTAGGCCGCTGGGCATGAGGTTGGCTTGGGGGAGTCTGCCGGGCATGAGGGGAAGGTCACCGAGCATAGGAGCTTGTCCACTGGGCATAGGGCATGGTCACCGGGAGTGCTAGAGCTTGGATGGGGTTCGCCAGACGTGCATCCTTCCTCGCCAGGCGTGCGTAGCTTTAATTCCTTCGGCCACGCTTTTGCTGCCTTTGTGTTTTCTTTGAAAAAGCCTTGATTCTTGCTAGTTTTTTTGCCCAAAACTCCTGAAAACATAAAAACACTATCCCAACTCCAAATATTTGATTATTTATTAAATTTTTTTAGAAAACATAAGAAATTTGGTTAAAACCAAAGAAAGTAAATACAAAATAACCTTAAAAATTACTTAAAATGATGTGTCATCACAACACTAAACTTAAAATTTTGCTTGTTCTCAAGTAAAAAAAAAAGATAAATAGAGTTTAACTTAATGAAAAGAATTGAAAATCTTTTAAGATTGGGAACAAAAAGTGGGATTTATGATAATCCTTGTGATTACATTTGACTTCTCTTATCCTTCATGAATCTTGCATACTCAGGATTTAGGAATTTTCAAAACTGAAATTTAAATTATATTACGAGAATTCTTTTCAATTTATATGACTTGAAGGCAGTTTACTTCTTATTTGGATTAGAGGAAAGATCTTTTGTGGGCTTTTGACTCTTAGTGCTTTGTCATAAGACAACTCTTAATGGACTTTCAATTGATAATCCCAGGCTATTTGGCCCAAGTTATCAGGTGATAAGGCACCCCTCGGATCTAATTATCCAAGCCTCTTCTTGATACAATCACACCACAAGCACATAACTAGGGTTTTGACCCAGATATCGATGCCCAGAGCCTCTTTGGACTTCTCAATGTTTTGTCTTAAAGCGACTTTTTAAGTGGACTTTCAATCAATAATCCTGGTCCAGTTGGCCCAAGTTATCAGGTGATAAGCACCCTCAGATTTACTAGCCCAAGTCTATCCTTAAAACAAAAATATTATAGGCACATAATTGGACCCTAATCATTGGTGCTTAGAGCCTTGGAACTTTTTATTTCTTTGATCTTTCCACTTTTTGTTTTTAATTTGAATTTGAATTTGAAACTGCTTCAAGTAGTGATGATGATCGAATTCTTATAATACTTCTTTAATCTTAGTTCTTGAAGATTCTTTTTCCGATTCCTCAAGATTTAAGATTTTCAAATTCATTAAATGTAACCACCTCTTTTAAACACCACCACTTTCGTTTGAAGTTATTATTCAAACTTTTCATTAAGATATCCCCCATAGAAAGTAATTGCTAGATGAACAAGCATTTAAATTTAAGTTTAAAAAAAAAAAAAGAGAAACAGAATATGCAATGCATGCATGAAAAAGGAAAAAGGAAATAAATAGAAAAAAAACAAGAAAAAAAGAAAATTGCTAACCACTAGGATATAGAAATCATCTTACCCTAATCTTACCTGTTACTTGTTCATTATCACTATCTTCTTTATTCTTCATCATCCAGATGCTCATAATGTTACCGACACAAAACTTAAGTATTTATACCAAATTTAGAATTTAACAAAGTTTAGCAATAAATGGTGTAAATCATATAAAGAAGCATACGTGCATGAAAAAGAAAGGGATAAATACAACTATCAGTGGAGAAACAAGCAAAAGAAAAGAAAATAAAGAAAAAACAGGAGTAGAAATATTTAAAGAAAACATAAGAAAATAGAAGGAAGGAAAAAGTGAAAATTGTTTTTTTTAGGTCCCTCCTTTCCTTTTTTTTTTGAAGTTTAAAAAATTTAAGAACAGAAAATAAAAATTAAAAAAACATAATTTAAAATTGTTTTAAAGAAGATGTATATAATGACTTTTTTTAACAAAAAATATTTTACTAAATTGAAATTAAAGAACAGAAAACATGAGTAATTTTTTTTTGAAAAAAATAAGAAAAAAATGTAAATATGAAATACTTAATTAGAACAGAAAAGATAAGGACTTTTCCTTTTTTTTAATTAATTAAAAGAAAAGAAAAAGATACTCACTGATTGGATTTCTTTCCATAGTTTGATTACCTCTTTGTAAACAACTTTTTTTTGTTGGATTAAGCTTTCTTTGTGTTTGCACTACGGATTTTGAATCTTCTTCTAGTGAGATTTTGTACACGTACATGGAAGGGCTTATTTCCATGGTGTTGTTTGAGAATGTTTTCTTTCTTGAACAAGTCTCTGCTGGCTTCTCTTCTTTTTTTCTTCTTGGATTGTTGTGATGAACTAGTTAGAGCCATTTTATTGTATACTTATTGATTTAATGAATTAGTTAAATCACTCTCTCTGATTTCTTCAGATTTACTGAGAATTGGGCCCTTTACATGAATTGCCTCACATTCTTTCGGAGGATTTTGCCTTTCTGCTAGGAGTTTGGCAACATACTCTACTTACATCTCCAAGTTTCTAATGGAGATTTTTTTATTTTTGAGGTGTGTTTTTGTTTCTTTATGAAATCTTGGATTTGTTAAGATAGTATTTCCACAATGAGTTCGAGAGATAAAGGTTCTTGAAGGATTTGATATTTAACATTAAAATTTATTTTCTTGTTTGGCATGTTAAAATATCTTTGTCTTTGATTCTCCCAATCATAAATTGGATAATCCTTTCACTCAGAGAAAGATGAATAATTGAAAGAGTATCCCAAGTACTTACACTGTGTTTGTTTCACTTTTTTTGTGAGGAAGGAAATTTGTTGCATCATACATTCATTGTTTTTACTAGAATTTTTTTCACAATATCTAGCTCTATCGTTCTTTGTACACATAAACAAGAAAAGACTTAACGCACCTTGTGGAATAAAGAAGATTAAAGAAGATTAAAAAAGAAAAGAAAGGAAAATAAAAAGGAAAAGAAAAACATGAAAGAGAAGAAAAATAAAAAAGATAAAAGAAGAGAAAAAAATGTCGAAGAAAAGAAAAGAAAATAAAGAACTAAAAGTAAAATAAAAGAAAAGAAAGTAAACAAAATCTAAGTTAGGATTTAACACGACGTTATGTTGTCAATTTTAATTAATCTCTTGCAACGACGCCAAAAATTTGATGAGCAAAAATTAAAGCTTACGGATACCGACGAGTGGACTGAATTATTCAAGTAATACCACGGTGAGTGGATATCGTTACCACGAGGATTAAAAGATTGCGCAAGCAATTATCAGATTAAATTTCTAATTAGATTAATAAAACCAGAATTTGAAGGGAGCAAGATTGTTTCTTGTTGAGAGCTTGAGAACCTTGAATGCTTGAATTCTTGAATTCTTGAATGCTTACGAATAGAGAGCTTGAATGTTGGTTTGAGAGAAGACAGTGATAGTGAAAGTCAAGAGTTTCAGAGTTGTTTATGCTCTTAGAAAAATCAAACCTTGTTTACTTATCTTGAAGTTTGCAAAGATCTTTCACAACAAATCTTTAGTAACTGATTTTCAATTCCTTGGTTCCTCAGTTTCTCAAGCATTAATTAGTCGTCAATTAATTAATCAAGAGATTAAGCACAAAAACTAATTAGTTTTCTAATAAGATTTAAAAGTAGTCCTTAGGTCGAGTTACATGTCACATATTCAAGCTAATCCTCTTTGATTAAATCTTTAAAAGAAAAACACAATTTTCAACAGTTGATCTAATCCGAGTTATATGTCACTTATTCAAAATTAGAGTGATTGAAAATCATGCATGTGTCGCACACTAATTGAACCACTATTCCAAGCTGAATTCAAAGAGTCATATGAAAGAGTTTTCAAACTTTAATTCAAATATCAAATTTTCCAATTATAATAAAAGAATTCAAAAGAGATTAGCATACCTTTCAATACCACTAATCCAAATGAAGAACGAATAGCTCAATCATGAAATAGATCAATGCAAAACTTCAAAATAAAATAAAAGTAGATTAACAACCCATAGAAAACCTAAATAGAGCTCCTAATCCTTTGACAGATGATTAGTTATCCATGAAAAACTAGAAGAAAAACAAGTAGAAGATATGATGAGAGATAGAATAGGATTTGGATTCAAAGATCCTCCTCCCTGGAATCACCTCTCTTGTGAACAAGGTTCACTTATTTATATCTTAATTCTAGAATTCAATTTCAAAATTATCTTAATTCTATTTTTCGGAAAGAAAGATAATATAACTATCTACTGAATTTAAATTAAAATAAAAAACAATAATTCAAATGAAATCCTAACAATCAAATCTTTTATGTTTCTAGAAAGAATTAATAACTAATCTTCTAGAATCTTGAATATCTTGGATGTGATTTAAGACTTCTAAGATGTGGATTGTAACACCCTATCACCCTAAGCCTTACCTCTAGCCGTAAAGCAAAGGATAACAAAGTTCCACGACAGTTATAAAGCTCATACCATACTATATATATAGAAAGAAGTAGTAATACTAGAAACCCGATGAAGGAATAAAAGCTCAAAGTCGCATAAAGTGGAATTACAAAGCGTGAAGCGTTCACATGATAACTAAAAACGTAAAGGCATAAGATACAACCTAAGACATAATACAATATTAATCAAGTTAGTTATATAAATATGATAGTCAAAAGAACTCTATCCGTAGCCTGCGAAGTTTGGGACGATTAGTTATATACAGACATAACAGAATTTTTAGAAATGTTCAAACATAAACAACCTACCTCTCACGTTTAGCCTCTAAAGCAATCAAGTATAAGATACAAAAGTGAGAGTACTACAACAAAATATCCAAAAGTACAAAAGATGATAAAAGATCCTCCGCTCTGTCACCATCTCGTAACTCACCGAGGTAGGTTACGACCTACATCTGAAAAATAACAACATATGGTATGAGAACCGAAGGTTCTCAGTATAGTAACAATGCCCAATATATAAGATTATAAGGTTCCGGGATGCCAAAGACAATCCAAGAACTTCGCATCGATAAAGATATTCATGCTTAATGAAATAAATAACTTAAACCATAAACAGGGTAATCTAACTTAAAGGATTTCTAACTAATATAACACCATTGTCCCACAGCCTTCATCAACCTAACCTCCATGGGATCTCATCGTCACTGCCTACCGAGCCTCCTCAATCCCAACAGAAAACACAAGTAATGCAAACAAGTAAAACACAAGTAATATACATATACAACAAGTAAACAAATAGCAAGCAGGCATGTGATTCATTTAGGCATACTGAAGATAAGCAAAGCAAACAAACACATAGAAGATACATATGATGAATGCTTGTCCTATTGGCTAGTGATATCACTTGTCGCTCCAAAAATGCCAACCCGACACATCCTTTCGATGTAGCCTTTCTGTCGTGTCAGGGATATAGTGCCCGGCGCACTATCATTCCGAGGATATAGTGGTTGGCGCACTACTGTTTTGAAGATATAGTGTCTGGTGCACTTGCATGCTCACTCCAAGGATATAGTGCCTAGCGCACTCTTGCAGCATAGAAGGTTATGCGAGCGGGATACTACCGCAGTCCTCACATCTCAACGTAGGCAGGAGACTGCCTCGGCCCCTACGCTGGTACCGATACCTCGGCAAGTGGGAGACTGCCACAGCCCTTGTCCGAGGCGTATAGCGACTTACCAATTCAATGCATGTCACATGAGCGGGAGACTGCCATAGCCCTCACATCCGAACGTAGGTAGGAGACTGCCACAATCCCTACGATGGAGAACAATGCATATAACAATCACATACTCAATCTCGGAGATCACTGCTCATAGCACAAGTCTGCTTATACTCATCTCCATAATCATTCATGTTTCTCAATTCATTGTCACCTCAACACTCTGCCTAGACACTTAAGCTATTCCATCCACAGAACTTCCCAAGCCTAGTCACCGTTTTCTAAACTTATATAAGAAATTCATCAATTTAATTTACTAACTCACCTTTAATAGTCTTAGGACATAATTACTAGATAGAAATCTTAAACGGTAATTAAAAAAGTTTAGAAAGCTAGAGAATCCTTAAAAAGGTGAAGAAAACTATTTTTCAGCAAAACAAGGGTCTCGCATACACGAACCCCTATCCTGCGTACGCATGCCATAAAATTGGACCATGCCGCATATGTGTCCATGCGCCGCATATGCGGAAGTGCTGGACAGAAGCCATTACCCACGTACGCGTGCGTGTGCCGCGTATACGAGTCTTAGCAGACTTGTAAAAATTTTAAAGCTATAGAATTTCAAACGCTCATAACTTCTTCTATAAAACTCCATTTTTCTCAAACTTTATATCATTTTAAAGCTCTTGAACTCATCTTTAAGATCCGCCAAAGTTTACCAAAAATAGGTTTTTACTAAAAGTGACAATTTTCTAATTTTTCCAAAACTTCTAAAACCAAACCAAACAAAACACACTCAACACAACTCAAATATTCATAGTAAACACTTTCCAACCATTTCTCAAGCATCTAGCTATCAAACCATCAAATTCTCCTATTTTCTTTAATGTCTTCTCAATATAATCATCTTAAACATAATCAACAATTCCAACATCAAACAATTCACATATACATTATTCTAAACCATCACAAACATTGTTTATCAACTTATTATTATAAATTCTCTAATTTCTCATCATCTATCAACAACAACATCATCAATAATCAACACATCAATAATTTCCCATTTTTAACATCATAATTCATCCAATTATCACAATCATCATAATCATCATTATTCATACTCCACCATGTACAACTCCTTCAACATCAAAATCATCATCAACCATAATATTTACATGCAGTTAATCATACAACCACATCATTCAATCCTATCTTAAAGGCCACTAGCCTAAGTGTCACGAAACATTACATATTACATAAAGGAAACCAAAACCATACCTTGGCTGAATCCCAATATGTATAATTCACCAAGTTGAGTCCTTATAAACAAGCTCAACAACACCTAGCCACCAAAGATAAACTCCAAGTGCACCAATTCCTTAATTCAATTCTAACCAACAAGAATTTCCAATCTAAACCATATAAATTAGCAAAATCAAAACCTAGGGTTCACAAATATGGCAAATCACAAGGGTATACAGCTTTCTTACCTTACTCACTATGAATTTGGACAAAACCCAATAACAATAAAGTGCTATATTGTATCTAAACACCGAAAATCACAAAAATCACTCATTCGCCATAACCAAAGTTTCGAATTTATTGGGAAGAGAGAACTGGGCTAGATAATTCAAATTTCTTACCAAGTTGTTTAGCTAGAATTGAAGAGCTCGACAAGAGTTTCACGTGGCCATAAACAGCTCGTCAATCGGAGTTCCATAGCTCAAGTTATGGCTCTCGAAAGTTGATTGCGAATAGTGTCATATGAAACCCTCACCCCCTTCCTCTCATTCACTTACTCAACCCCTTTGGTGTTGCAAGTGGCTGTCTTGGCCACTTAAAGGTGTTGTTATAAGTTGGGCTTGGGTCCAATTTGGGCCAAGTCTAACCCGTTAGCATTTTTGGTCCGTTTGGTCCAACTTTGGGCCAAACCTTTAGAATTAGCCCCCGGTTTTTAACTTTAATTATTTTCCTAAGTTTTTCTACAATTTTCATTACTCTCACGCAGTATCGGACAGACTTAAGGCGGTACTGCCGACTAATTTATCGGTACGCATTTTTATACTTTTTTCAGCAGAAAATTACATTTTCAACCCGGAAAATCCTACTAAATTCAAATCTAACCCTTAAATTTTCAAATTAAGACTTATAAATTTGATCCTATTCCGGACAATTAAATTATTCTTTTATTTTAATTAATTTGTTAATTAAAACCCAGTTCTTATATTCTCCCTTCCTAATAAAATTTTCACCCTAAAAAATGTCAGTCTCTACAAAAATACGCGATGGTAGTTCCCGTCCATTTCGGCTCGGCTTTGAGCAACCTTATCCGGCGGAACTTCCTTTCCGCAACATCCATTGGCACCAATTTGAAACCTATCCTAACTTAGTTCTTTTTTCCCCCAATTCGTACTTTCTCAATTCTCCGCAAATCTTTAAAACGAAACAAGCTTATATTCTCAAAACTTCTCCTTCCATGAAGTGTTCCTCTCCTAACGTCATCAACTTTTAATTAAATCGTCAAGGCATCTCTTCTATCAATGTCAACTAACAATCTCCTTGTTTCCGGCCAGTGCTATCGACAACACACTTAAGCGGCATAATCATGTGCAGTCCTAAGTTCGACACTTTCAATTTAGTTACAGTTTTACAATTTCCTCCACAATCATTTAGGAACCAATCTAATCTCGCAGTCACAACCAAACTTAGTCCCTATAAATCATTATTTTAATTAACCCACTAAACCTTTCAAGTATTCAAGCCTAAGATATTTCTAGTCACCATTCTACTACTCCTATCTTCAACTATCCTATGTCATTGCATCCCGCGTCACTCTGATTTTCAGCCACTAATCAATTAACTAACTAATCCAATTACTCATTTAAGTCACATTCTATTATCGGATCATAGAAACCTAAGTTCATTCCTAAGCCTCCTCAACCTGACCCAATTAAAGCTTACACTCATCCTAAGACTCAATCACAAGTAGGGCCTTAGAATATATCTATACTTGAACTAACATCTCGTTAAAATCCTCATTCTTAATAATTGTACTACCCAGAACCTCAAGATCATCAACTCCCAAACATTAAATTCCTCACACTTGCACCATTCTCAATCCTTAAATTCATCAATCATCAATTTTATTACTACCAAACCTTCACAGTTATCATTATTCAACCTTAACATCAATAATCAACATCAAAACTCCTCGAAATCATCACAATTTTCAATAATCATCATGTATCATCAACTATTTAAACAACCATTTATTTAATTCATTCACAACTTCCATTCAAAATCCCACCAAAGTATACAATTCAAAGATCCCTTAAACATACTAAACAACTAATGAATTTCTACTTATCATAACTAAAGTCAAATGTCACTCAATATCAAAACCAGCCAAATTCAAGCCTAAATCTCGCTCACTTATTTTTCTCCTTTCGACTTGTCTCTGCACTTAGACAATTCACCAGAGTTTTCCTTTTTAATTGGTTCCTCCAAACGAACTCTAAGCTTTCCCAGCCTTCACGGCGACATTCCATAAGATAAAACTAAGATAAACCTTGGTCTTAGCAACATATCATACTAACTTTATCTGCTTACCTCTCTTTAGTGGATCCGATCTTGTCGCATCACCCGCATCCAAAGCAAACACACGGTTTGGTTTCTAATTTTGACCCGCATCTTGGTTTTTCTTACGACAGTAGTTCTTGGATAGATGTCCAGGCAGTCCACAAGTATAGCATAGACCACTTCCTTTCATCTGGTAAAACTGGGCATTGTTGTTCCTTCCGAAGTTTCCTTGGCCTCGAAGATGCTGAGGAGCAGGTCCATCTCTTTTAAAGTTCTGTCTCCTCGGTATAAGGTACTCCCCACGACTTTGATTGTTGGTATCACCACAGTTCTCTCTCACCACAACTATCTTCTTGGCACAATCCTCTACAACCCTCGCCTTGTTTACTAGCTCCGAGAACCTCCTTATCTCCAAAGGAGCCACAGCAGTTATAATGTCATCCTTGAGCCATCCTTGATATTTGATGCATTTCTAACCTTCGTAGGACTCGGGAGCACCCTGATAAATCCTAAAAAATTTGCAGAGTTTCTCAAATCTACTAGTGTACTCGGCCATAAAAATGAGCCTTACTTCAGCTTTATAAGCTCCAACTCCTTAGCTTCTCTTACTGATTCTGAAAAATACTTTTTTGTAAAATGCCGTCTAAACACGTCCCAAAGAATCTCCATATTCGGAAGCCATAACAGTTGGCACTCTTTCTGCCAGCAGTGTTGCGCCTCCCCTATTAGTTGATAGGCTGCAAACTCTACATATTGGTTAGTCGGGACATGCTGAGTTTGTAGGGCACACTCCATGGCTCAGAACCATTGTCTGCTTCAGTGGAGTTCGTTGTTCCTCAAAAAGTTGGTGGGTAAACCTTTAAGAAATCCGCTAATGTCATCAGAGCATCTCCCAAGTTGTTCTCAACTCTCTTTTTGTTTTCATTCCTATTTCGATTTCCTCGTTCCATTCTCTCTGTGGCATGAGTAGTCGCAACAACATTCGCTTGCATCGCAGCGGATAGGTTAGTCATTGCCACCATAAACTCGGCATGGTTGTCAACTGGCGGATTAACCTCACTCTCTCCCCATGTACGAGGTCGAGCTTGCCTGCGAGGCACCATTTGAGTTTTCTGTCCACACCAAATAATTGATATCAAGGTGATCAGTCTTAATATCTCAAGCTCAGTGCTTCAATTATCCCAAAAGTACTCACAAACAAGCATGCTATGCATATCAAACAGATAACCTAAATAGCATGAAAGAAAAATGACACAGAGTATGCAATGAAGCAGAATCGGTCTATCCCCTAGGCTCACCAGGACAAACCGCTCTGATATCACTAAATGTAACACCCTATTACCCTAAGCCTTACCTCTAGCCGTAGAGCAAAGGATAACAAAGTGCCACGATAGTTCTAAAGTTCATATCATACTACATATATAAAAAGAAGTAGTAATACTAGAAGCCCGATGAAGGAATAAAAGCTCAAAGTCGCATGAAGCGAAATTACAAAGCGCGAAGCGTTCACACGATAACTAAAAGCGTAAAGGCATAAGATACAACCTAAGACATAATACAATATTAATCAAGATAGATATATAAGTATGATAGTTAAAAGAACCCTAGCCGTAGCCCGTGGAGTTTGGGACAATGAGTTATATACAGATATAACAGAGTTTTTAGAAAGGTTCAAACATAAACAACATGCCTCTCATATTTAGCCGCTCTAAGGCAATCAAGTTTAAGATACAAAAGTGACAGTACTACAAAAAAATATCCAAAAGTACAAAAGATGATTAAAGGTCCTCCGCTCTGTCACCATCTCGCAACTCACTGAGGTGGGTTACTACCTGTATCTAAAAAACAACAACATATGGTATGAGAACCGGAGGTTCTCAGTATAGTAACAGTACTAAATATATTAGATATAAGGTTCCGATATGCCATAGGCAATCCTAGAACTTCGCATCGATACAGATATTCAAGTTTAACGAAATAAATAACTTAAACCATAAATAAGGTAATCCCACAGCCTTCACCAGCCTAACCTCCATGGAATCCCATCGCCACCGCCTACCAAGCCTCCTCAATCCTAGCAGAAAATACAAGTAATGCAAACAAGTAAAATACAAGTAATATACATATATATCAAGTAAACAAATAACAAGTAGCCATGTGATTCATTTAGGTATACTGAAGATAAGCAAAGCAAACAAACACATAGAGGATGCATATGATGAATGCCTGTCCTATTGGCTCGTGATGTCACTTGTCAGTCTATAAATGCCAACCTGACACATCCTTTCAAATGTAACCTTTCTGCCGTGTCAGGGATATAGTGCCTGGCACACTTGCATGCTCACTCCAAGGATATAGTGCCTGACACACTTTTGCAGAAGAGAAGGTTATGCAAGCGGGATACTACCTCAGTCTTCACATCTCAACATAGGCGGGAGACTACCTTGTCCCCTATGCCGGCACTGCTACCTTGACAAGAGGTAGATTGCCACATCCCTTGTCCGAGGTGCATAGCGACTTACCAATATAATGCATGTCACGTGAGCGGGAGATTGCCACAGCCCTCACATCCGAACGTAGGCAGGAGACTGCCACAGCCCATACGACGGAGAACAATGCATATCACAATCACATACTCAATCTCAGAGATCACTGCTTATAGCACAAGTCTGCTTATACTCATCTCATTAACCATAATCATTCATGTTTCTCAATTCATTGTCACCTCAACACTCTGCCTAGACACTTAAGCTATTCCATCCACAGAACTTCCCAAGCCTAGTCACCGTTTTCTAAACTTATATAAAAAATTCATCAATTTAATTTACTAATTCACCTCTAATAGTCTTAGGACATAATTACTAGGTAGAAATCTTAAACGGTAATTAAAGAAGTTAGAAAGCTAGAAAATCCTTGAAAAGATGAAGAAAACTATTTTTCAGCAAAACAGGGGTCTTGCGTATGCAAACCCTTGTCCCGCGTACGCATGCTTTGAAATTGGACCATGCCGCGTACGCGTCCATGCGCCACGGACGCGGAAGTGCTGGACAGAAGCCATTACCCACGTACGTGTGCGTGTGCCACGTACGCAAGCCTTAGCAGACTTGGAAAAATTTTAAAATTGTAGAATTTCAGATTTTTGCACTGAATTTCAAACGCTCATAACTTCCTCTATAAAGCTCCATTTTCCTCAAACTTTATATCATTTTAAAGCTCTTGAAATCATCTTTAATTTAAAATAAAATCAAATCAATTTTAAAAAATGAGACTTAAGTGAAGATCCGCTCAAGTTTACCAAAAATAGATTTTTACCAAAAGTGACAATTCTCTAGTTTTTCCAAAACTTGTATAACCAAACCAAACAAAACACACTCAACACAACTCAAATATTCATAGCAAATACTTCCCAATCATTTTTCAAGTATCTAGCTATCAAACCGTCGAATCCTCCTAATTTTCTTAATGTCTTCTAAATATAATCATCTTAAACATAATCAACAATCCCAACATCAAATAATTCACATATACACCATTCTAAACCATCACCAACATTGTTTATCAACTTATCATCATAAATTCTCTAATTTCTCATCAGCTATCAACAACAACATCATCAATCATCAACACATCAATAATTACCCATTATTAACATCATAACTTATCCAATCATCACAATCATCATAATCATCAATATTCATACTCCACTATATAAACTCCTTCAACTTTCATCAAAATCATCATTAACCATAACATTTACATGCAATTAATCATGCAACCACATCATTCAATCCTATCTTAAAGGCCACTAGCCTAAGTTTCACAGAACATTACATATTACATAAAGGAAACCCAAACCATACCTTGACCGAATTTCAATATGTACAAATTCACCAAGTTGAGTCCTCAAACAAGCTCAACAACGCCTAGCCACCAAAGATCAACTCCAAGTGCACCAATTCCTCAATTCAATTCCAACCAACAAGAATTTCCAAGATAAACCATATAAATTATCAAAATCAAAACCTAGGATTCACAAATATGGAAAATCACAAGGGTATAGAGCTTTCTTACCTTACCCACTGTGAATTAGGACAAAACCCAATAGCAATCAAGTGCTAGATTATACCAAAATACCCAAAATACAAAAATCATTCATTCACCATTGCCAAAGTTTCAAATTTATTGGGAAGAGAGAACTAGGCCTACTAATTTGAATTTCTTACCAACTTATTTAGCTAGAATTGAAGAGCTTGATGAGAGTTTCGTGTGGCTGCAAACGACTCATCAATTAGAGCTCCATAGCTCAAGTTATGGCTCCCGGAAGTTGATTGTGAATAGTATTTTATGAAACCTTTACTCGCTTCCTCTCATTCACGTTACTCTGCCCCTTTGGTGCTGAAAGTGGCTGTCTTGGCCACTTAAAGGTGTAGTTGTAAGTTGGGTTTGGGCCCAATTTGGGCCAGTCTAACCCGTTGACGTTTTTGGTCTGTTTGACCCAACTTTGGACCAAACCTTTAGAATTAGCACCTAGTTTTCAACTTTAATTATTTTCCTAAGTTTTTCTATAGTTTTACCGGTATGCGTTTTTATGCCTTTTTCAGTAGAAAATTACATTTTTCAACTCGAAAAATCCTACTAAATTCAAATCTCACCTTTAAATTTTCAAATTAAGACTTATAAATTTTGATCCTATTTCGGGCAATTAAATTATTATTTTATTTTAATTAATTTATTAATTAAAATCCGGTTCTTACATGGGTAATTAAAATTGGGTCTTGTTGCATATTGAGAGTTGTAATCATGTTTAATCCGGGCTTGTATTAGAGAAAATTAAGCAAAAAGCTCAAAAACACACTCCAAGAGAAGCAGGGTCTGCCGGGCGTGGAATGAAGACCGTCGGGCTTGAGGTTGGCTTAGGGGAGTCCACTGGGCGTGAGGGAAAGGTTGTCGGGCCTTGGAGCTTGTCCACCGGGCGCAGGACATGGCCGCCAGGCATGCTGGAGCTTAGATGGGGTCCGCCAGGCATGCATCCTTCCCCGCTAGGCGTGCATAGCTTTAATTCCTTGGGCCACGCTTCTATTCCTTGTGATACGTTATTGCTGCCTTTGTATTTTCTTTGAAAAAATCTTGGTTCTTGCTAGTTTTTGAGCCCAAAACTTCTGAAAATATAAAAACACTATCCCAACTCTAAGTAGTTGGTTATTTATTAAATTATTTTAGAAAATATAAAAAATTTGATTAAAATCTAAGAAAGTAAATGAAAATAACCCTAAAAACCACTTATGATGATGTGTTATAAAAAATAATTTAGATTAAATTATAAAAAATTTATCTCTCAATATTATTATAAATCTCTAAATTTAATCAAGGACTTTATTATATTATCCCTTTAATATAATAATAATAATAATAACAAATTATTTGACACATGATAGATTGGATTGTGGTCATATTACTTATTTCTAATAATCTCCCACTTGCACGAGAGCCAATCATGATATATTGGATCTTGAGAATACTATTATCTGAATAATCTTCTACTTGTACTAGAGTCAATCAATCATGTGTATATTTTTTAATACACATTTGTGAATTTAAACACTTTAACTTTTGAGCATGTGTGCTTGACCTTTTGTAAAATATACTTAATACATAATAGATATCAAATTTTCTTAAACACATGAAATTTTTCACCACAATAGTGCATAGTTTTTATTTTAAGAAAAATTCTTATTGAAGATAATTTTAATGCCTATCATTGGATAGTTTCTTTTAGAATCTTTCATTCTATATACCATTTATTTGGTATCAATGCACATGAATATGAAAAATCTAAGTAACTATTAGTTCTATTTTTTATAGAATTATATCATTATATAAATAGGTTACTTTCTAAAACAAAATAGTTTGACAATCAAATTTTCTATTCCTTTGAGAAATCATTATACTCCCACTATTCTTTTGTATATACAAAGTTCCTCTTCATCACATTGCACAAATCAAACTTTTCAATTGTCTTAAATTTCATCAAATTTTATTTGTTCACCTGATCTTCCTTCGAAAAGAAAATTTCTTTTCTAAAAAATAAGGTTAAACATCTTGTCACAGATACTTTGTCGTAAAAAAGGTGATAGAAATAATACTCATTATTTCTTTAGGATAACCAATAAATCTCATTTATCAGATCTAATATTAATTTTATTGTTGTGCACCTCTTAACATATATAAGACATTTCCAAACTCTAATGTTCTTAAATTTCAGTTTATGCCATTTCCATATCTCATATGAGTAAAAACTGATTTAATGAAAATTTTGTTAATTTAGCAACATTTCTAAAACATAGTCCAAATATTTAACAAAAGATTAGTGATCCTCGGCTGAATCAAATTCCTTGTTTCTCAATAAGAATATAAATTAGATATTTTCTTAGAGATTTTACTCTAAATCTCTTATAATAAAAAAACTCAATATTTTTATTATTAGTTAAACCAACCCTTAAATGCAATTTTAATTCTTATACTCAATACTTATATTGAGCTTTTCTTACGAGATTACAAATATTAATCATATTAGGGTCAATTATAAATTATTTATAACAAAATAAATCTCTAAAACACTTGAAAAAACAAATCTAGCTAAAGCCATAAGCCTCGTGGCATTCTAACTTCTAAAGTTGTTCAATTCAAAATATATCGCATAATATTTTTATTAGTTTAAATAAAATTTTTGATAATTGTACTACTTTACTTTAAACATCATATATCTTCTCAAGATGTTTGGTAATAAATAATGAATAAATATCTTTAAAATTAAAATTTATAATTGTCAAAACAACCCATATTATAATAAATTTAAATTATATGTTGCAAAACAAGTCATGCATGCAAAAAGGAGCATAATATGGTGAGTTAAGAGGATTAAACGGAAATGTAATATCTGAGAAGACGGAAGAAGAAGTAATCTTACAAAACCTCCTTAAGTAGTATGACCACAGGGTATGTGTGAGTTAAGAGGATTAATGGGGGATGTAATATCTGAGAAGACGGAAGAAGAAGCAATCTTACAAAACTTAGAGGTCGCATTACAAATATTATTGGAAAAAGATAAAAGGAAAGAGGAGGAATTAGTGTTTATAATTGATAATAAAAATATCGTTGAATGGATGCATGGAAAGATAGCAACATGTTAGGACCTAAGAATATTGAGGAATAAGACATATGTAGCAAAACAAGGCATGCAAAATATGAAGGTGAGGTTCAAGAACAGCAATAACTTTAAAGAGAGAAAGACTTGGGAAAGATTGGCATTGGAGAATTTAAGCAGATGGATAAAGTGGATAGGTGAAGAGCTATGAGATATTTAAATTATTGGTTTTAATGTTAAACTGGACAAACAGACTACGAATGGAAGCAACTAAACAGGTGGATGACAATGTTAAAGGGAATTAATGATAGACCATTGAAATTCTAGATGTAACTCTCTTTATTATTAGGTTAAGACTCTTTGAACGATCTAAACAAAAATGAAAATTTTGTTTTTTATGGTGTTCCTTAAAACAAATATAAGTAGGATAAAGTTTGTGTAATTTTCTAAGCATAAATTATTAGTTTATGTGATTATTAATTTGAATTTGTTTAATTGTTTACGAAGTGTTTGAGTAATGTCTATTGGGTTATAAGTTTGAAGAAACATTTTTAATTTTATTTTCTTTTTAGTTGTACATCAAATAAAGAAGGAAATAGAAAGAAAAAAAACATAAAAAAAATTAGCAAAGAAATAAAAAAAGGGTTCGATTTGACACTCAAATTTCATAAAAATAAAAATTTTAAAATTTTAATAAATACAAATCAGATAAAGAGTTTGATTTGTGTTAAAATTTAATAGAACACAAATTTGAGTCAAATTTGTATATTTAAAAAAATTAAAAATTTAAAACTACAAATCTGACCGTACGATTTGTTAATATCCGACTTCATATCATGGTGAAACATGAAACACTCTAATACTCAAATCCTTATGCTCGAGTAATAAGTCAATGATAATAAGGCGGTATGACTTTCATGGTGGATTTTTAATAAATAATCATATATATATTGAAAGGAAATATTAAACGAGAAGCCTGAAAAGAGTAAAAATAAAATCGGGAAGTCGTATCACGTATTGACAACTAAAAGATAAAGCGTGAAGTCGAAAACGATATACAGATAAAGGCATGAAGGAGAATAAGAGAACGACAGTATATAGGTATATAACATAAGTAAATAACCACTAGTCACAATCCGCGAAGTTTAGGTCGGGTAGGGTACAGTATGTATCCTAATTTTTGGCCTAATTCTTCTTCTGATGATTAGTTGACAATAGTATCTTCTAATCTCTCCCAAAAGAAACATAAGAGCCTCTATAGGCAAGTTTTCAAAAGGATTAAATACATAGCATGAGTTCTTTAAAAACAAAAGTAGAGAATCTAAGCAAAAGTAAATAAGAGATCTTAGAGGTCTTCGCCGTCTTTCAGACAAACCACAGCTCACTGCTGAGCACCTGGACCTGCATCTGAAAAACAAGAGATATATATGGAATGAGAACCCTCGACCCATGGGTTCTCAGTACGGTAAAAGTGCCAAATAAATACAATGCATTGTAATAAAAACTCACTAAGCATCCTAAACTTTCTTTCACCAAATATTCATCCTATGTTCTCGCTAATCCATGAATAGGCAACTGTCATAAGAGAATGCTAAATCTAATTCCTCTTCCTCATGCTTCCCAACTTATAACTCTCCAACAAATCAGAATCAAAATCATAAGCCAAACCATCACCAGTTATTTTATCTCAGCAATTGTATATTAATACTTCATATCCTCACCTAAAGCAAGTGAAATCACTTCACTGCGTCTACCTACGGAGCTCAAAATATTTCATTCTCTACTTGGAGCAAGTGAAATCACTTCACTGCGTCTACCTAGGGAACCCAAATTATCTCATTCAATAATCATCATTTTAAATTAATCATATCATTATTCCATTTCAACAAGAACAGCCCTCAACATCAACCGACACCAGCATAAGGACCTCTCAGTTGTACAAACACAATCAATATAGAGAAGTAATACACAATTAAGGTACAAGTAGAACAGATAGCATATAGTCAGGTAACATAGCATATATGATATAGCAATCCAAACAAATAGGCAAACCCAAACAAGTCAAACATATGCAAATGATGTATGCTTGCCCTATGGCTGATGAGTCTCATCTGTCGATTATAAAGCCAACTCGACAAGTCCTGGTAGCTAACCATTGGATTGTCCCTCTGTCGTGCATCCCCAACTCAAGTTATTCACAATCATAATCATAATCACACAACACCCACACTAGTGTTTATTCACGGGGGTGAGCTTATCTAGAACTTTCACAGTGTCCGGCCACACTTACGACATAGGGTCAGCAGAATCTCGGATCTCAACCTGGAGCAAGTGGAGCCGACCCACTGCATCTACCCAAGAAAATCCGAGACTCAGATAGTTTCAATCTCAAATCAAACTCGACTGGGAGCATGTGGGGGACCCCAGGAGTCTCAAAGCCAAACCTGGAGCAAGTGGAATCACTCCAATGCATCTACCCAAGCAGGTATGTCTCACCACATCCCAGAGCAAGTGGATCAATGCCACTGCATCTACCCAGATAGGTATATCTCACCACATCCCGGAGCAAGTGGGGCGAAACCACAACCCTTGCGTCCACCCGGGGAGCCTTTATACTAACCAATCTAGAGCAAGTGGGGCGCAACCACAACCCTTACATCTACCCAGGAGGTACGTTCTCATATGCCCAGGAGGAATCAAGGAGGGGATCCTAACCTTCCACCATCTCGCTGGGGCCGATTTTACAATACCAAGAAGAATAGAAAAGGGGATACTCACCTTCCTTCATTTCTCTGGGGTCGCACTTTCGAGAAAGAGAGCTCAAGATAAAATAATCATTCAAAGTCATATTTTCATTTTCATCCATAAATCAATATTTACCATAGTCATCCGGCTCATAACATAACCCATAACCAGCCGATAATCTTTATTAAATACAGCACTCCCGCACACGGCATACACCGCACTTCCATCATCACCCTCAGTAACTCATACAATCATCATTACTCATCATTCATCATTGATTCTCACTTTACTTCATCCACAGTTACCATATGTCCTAGCTTCTTTCATTACTAGGCATACTATAAAGACTTAGGACCTAGAGGATGAAAATGGAGGCTTAGAAGTCTGAAATTCGGCTTTAAAAACTCAAAATTCAACTTTTGCTGAAAACAGTGTCACGCGTGCGCATCGCCCACGCGCACGCGTGGAAAGTGGAAAAAGGAAGTGACGCGTGAGCGTCGCCCATGCGCACACATGGAAAGCAAAAGGTAGCGCAACGCGTGTGCGTCAGTCACGCGTACGCGTGGGTGCGCTTTGTGCTCCTCGCACAAAACCAGCACAGCACCAGTGCAACTCTCTGGATTTTATATTGGGGCACTTGCATCAATACAGCGACGTGTACATATCGGTCAGGCGCACGCGTGAGAGAGTAAAAATCGTAAGTAATGCGTACACGTCAGCCATGCGTGCGTGTCAGAGTACGTTTTACAAAAAATTTTACTAAGTTAAAAAGCTGTAGGATTACATTTTCATACCCCAAACTTCCGACACACATAACTTCTTCTACAAAATTCCTTTTTCAACCATTTCTGAACCATTGGAAAGATCGTTGAATGAACTTTCATAAAAATCCAATTTTGAAGAATTCCTAACTCCGAGGATTGAGTTATGGGCCACCGAAGTTGGTAAAAAATTATTTTTTTCCAAAAATAGAAATCACCAATTTTTCCAATGTTCACAAGCCAAATTCATTTCCACTCATCCAAATGACCGCAACCCAACCGCATTCACATAATTAAACTCAACCAAAATCAAACCTACCTCATCTACACAATTTCACCCAAAACTATCAAATTCCACACCTCAATTCCTCAAACCTTATTATTCAATAATCAAACCAATTATTCACACATTCAATATCTAAAATCCATCCAATCTCTTATATCATCATGCAATACACACATCAACTTACCTTCCTTACCTCTTTCCGACCTCCGGCCCAAATTCACAATTTAAATGCATATTCCACAAACCAATATTCATTATCCAATTCATCAAATCCTCAACGCACCAAACATACAAATTTATACAATTCTCAACCCAATCATTAATTTACATTACATATCAACTATGCTTATTAGTACCAACCATTTACATAATCCAAACTTAATCCTAGGAGCATCTAGTCTAGGAATTCTCATCACACCACACGGTACTTAAATGAAACTTAAACCGTACCTCTTGTAGCCAAAATGGTTGAGCTTCTTCTTGAGAGTCTCCATCAACCCTTAACTCCAAGCCTCACCAAGGCTCCATAAGTAATATCAATCTTCCAATTGTGCACCAAAATCACCCAGTACTCTAACATAATCAATTTTTCACACTTATAATCAACCTAGGGTTCATGAAATTGATAAATCACAAGGGTTAGAGGGTTCCTTACCTTAACCCACAAAATTGGTTGATGAAACTCACCAATGGCTCATACTAGAGCACTCCTAAACAACCAAAATCACAAGATTTCCTCAAAATCCAAACCAAATTCAAATTTAAAGAGAAAAATGAAAATTGGACAGAGGACAGTGGATTACTTACTACAAAACTTAGATAGAATTGTAGAGGATGAGAAGAGCGATAGGTGGCTGCAAACGGCTCGTCAATCGGAGTTCCAGAGAGAAAGTTATGGTGATTTGAAGGTGGAACTAGGATTAAGTTTTCTCCTCTCTTCTCTCTTCTCTCAATTTTGTCCCTCACTCACTAAATGGGAGTTGTGGCTGCTGAATGGCCTTAATAAAGCTATATATATGTTGGGACTTGGACCCACTTTGGCTCAGTTCACTTGATTTAGTCTGTTGGCCTAACTTTGGGCCAAAATCTTTAAGATTAGAGTTTTAAATCGTATTTTAAATATTTCTAGCTTCCCAAATTATAAATTCTTATTTCTTAAAATTATTCGCTTCTAATTAATTTTCTCAGCTACAGTACTGAACAGATCACAGCCGGTACTACCGGTCAAATTTCCAGTGCGCATTTTTATTCAGAAAACTATGTTTTCCGACTCAGAAAAATTCATTGAGTCCAATATATCATATTTAAATTATCAAATTCTGATTGCTAAATTTTCTAACCATATTCGATCCTATTTAATTTATTATTTAATTAATTACGGTTTGACCGGGTTTTACAAAACACACCATGTTCCAATAACGCTGGAAAACAACATATTTGATTCAGTATTAAAATTAAAAAATGCCACAATAAAAGATAAGATATATTTATGAATTTATTAGTAATGGATATCTAAAAGAAACATATTAAGTGATTAGTTTTTTTTAGACTTACTACACATACAAGTCTTTTCGGTATACAAGTTTATACAAGTTAACCCTAACTCAACAAAACCCACTTTCATAACGCGCGTGTGAAATCACAACGTTCCTCCTCCAACATTTGTATCCCGTGTTCCTCCTCTTCTTCTTTCTTCTCCTTCTTCTTTGCGTTCTTCTTCCTTTTTCTTCGCGTTCCTTCTTCTTCTTCTTCACGTGTTTCATCCTCTTCGTCGTTCTTTTTATTGCTGATGTTGTTGCTATACTTTTTTTCTCCTCCTCTTTCTATTGATTTTGTAATACTATGTATTTTTGGAAAAGATGAATAAGAAGTAGCAGAAGATGAGGAGAAGAAAGAGGAAGAGTTTTGAATCATGCAGAATTTATCAGTACAAATCCACCAAAAATTCTTAAACAATACACCTAAATGTCTTAGTTTTACCTCGAAATTTGCTGTAACTACACAAAAATGTTTTCTCTAATGCTGCATTTTTTTCTTCTTTTTTTCCTTATTTCCTTCTTTCTTTTAGTTGAATGAATGTAAGTTCATTCTCTTACAAATAATTTTGCAGCATTATGTGTTTCTTCTTCTTCTTTGTTTGATTTTTTTACTTTTATTCTTATTAAAAAAGAATAAAATAAAAAGAAACTTGAGAAGGTAAAAATAAGAAAGGAAAGATGAATAAGAAAAAAAAGAAGAAGATGGTGATGATGATAAAAAAGAAGAAGAAGAAGAAACAGTAGAAGATGATGAGGAGGAAGAGGAAGAGCTTTGAATTATGCAGAATTTATCAGCACAAATTCATCGAAAATTCTTAAACAATACACCTAAATATCTTAGTTTTACCCCAAAATTTGCTGCAACTACACAAAAATATTTTTTCTAATGCTGTATTTTTTTCTTCTTTTTTTCTTACTTTTTTTAGTTGAATGAATGTAGGTTCATCCTCTTCCAAGTAATTTTGCAGCATTATATGTTTCTTCTTCTTCTTTGTTTGATTTTTTTATTTTATTATTGTTAAGAAAGAGTAAAACAAGAAGAAAGTTGAGGAGGTAAAACAAGAAATAAAAGATTAATAAGAAAAAAGAAGAAGAAGATGGTGATGATAATAATAAAAAAAAGAAGAAGCAGCAGTAGAAGATGAGGAGGAGAAAGAGGAAGAGTTTTGAGTTATGCAGAATTTATCAGTACAAATCCACCGAAAATTCTTAAACAATACACCTAAATGTCTTAGTTTTACCCCAAAATTTGCTGCAAATACACAAAAATATTTTTCTAATGCTGTATTTTCTTCTTCTTTTTTTTCTTATTTCTTTCTTTCTTTTAGTTGAATGAATGTAGGTTCATCCTCTTCCAAGTAATTTTGCAGCATCATATGTTTCTTCTTCTTCTTTATTTGATTTTTTGTTTTGTTTTTATTCTTGTTAAGAAAGAGTAAAACAAGAAGAAACTTGAGAAGGTAAAAAAAGAAATAAAAGATGAATAAGAAAAATAAAAGAAGAAGAGGGTGATGATGATAAAGAAAAAAGAAGAAGAAGCAGATGATGAGGAGAAAGAGGAAGAGTTTTGAATTATGCGGAATTTATCAGTACAAATTCACCAAAAATTCTTAAATAATATACCTAAATGTCTTAGTTTTACTCCAAAATTTGTTGCAACTACACAAAAATATTTTCTCTAATGCTGTATTTTTTCTTCTTCTTTTTTTCTTATTTTTTTATTTTTTTTAGTTGAATGATTGTAGGTTCATCCTCTTCCAAGTAATTTTGCAGCATTATGTATTTCTTCTTTTTTTTTTTCTGTTTTTATTCTTGTTAAGAAAGAGAAAAACAAAAAGAAACTTGAAAAGGTAAAACAAGAAATGAAAGATGAATAAGAAAAATAAAAGAAGAAGATGGTGATGATGATAAAAAAAAGAAGAAGCAGATGAGGAGGAAAAAGAGGAAAAGCTTTGAATTATGCGTAATTTATCAGTACAAATTCACCAAAAATCTTAAATAATACACCTAAATGTCTTAGTTTTATCCCAAATTTTGCTGCAACTACACAAAAATGTTTTCTCTGATGTTGCATTTTTTTCTTCTTTTTTTCTTATTTCTTTCTTTCTTTTAGTTGAATGAATGTACGTTCATCATCTTCCAAGTAATTTTGTAGCATTATGTGTTTTTTCTTCTTCTTTGTTTTATTTTTTTTTATTCTTATTAAAAGAGTAAAACAAGAAGAAACTTAAATAGGTAAAACAAGAAAGGAAAGATGAATTAAAAAAAAAAGAAGAAAAAGATGGTGATGATGATAAAAAAAAAGAAGAAGCAGCAGAAGATGAGGAGGAAGAAGAGAAAGAGTTTTGAATTATGCAGAATTCATCAGTACAAATGCACCAAAAATTCTTAAACAATACACCTAAATGTCTTAGTTTTACCTCAAAATTTGCTGCAACTACACAAATTGAGAAAATTCTATGGCAAAAATTCTATGACAAATTTTGGATCAGACAACATCATCAATATGGTAAAATTTCTACGATAACGATAACAATAACGACAATAACGATATCGACGATACGTATAAGAAGACGACGACGATGCTATAACGATGATGATCATGATGATGAAGATGATGGAGGAGAAGGAGGAAAATTAAGAAGGAGAAAAAAGTCCAACGAGAAAAGAAGGAGGAGGAGGAGGTGGTGGTAGTGTTGGTGACGACAATAATGAAAGAGAAAAATAATGAAAAAAAGAATAAGAAGAAGAAGAAGGAGAAAAAGAAGAAGAAGAAAACAAAGTGTCAGGAGAAGAAGAAGAAGAATGAGAAGAAGAAGAACGTGCACAGCGTGTAAATGTAAATGACTTGTATAGACTTATATGTGAAAAGTAATTGATATTTTTATTCACAGAATGTGTATATCTTTTATAATACATACTATTTTGACATCGATATTTTCTTATCAATTATACACATATTTTTTTGTAAATTAAAAAATAATTTAAATATGTGATCAATTAGTAACAACTGTATTTTTATACAAATATCAAAAGTGTTTAGGGTTAGAATATCATTTTTTTCATATATTTTATATTTTAGTTAATATAATTATTTTTTTATTTTCTACTAAAAATCTCTATAGAAATTACACGCAATATATTAGGATACATAGTAGTATTTATTTTTAATAAACTTATATCTACTTAATAATATATGTTTTGGACTCTAAAAACTAATCTCAATTATTCAAGTTACACTTATAAACTATAATATAATATTAACTTGGGATAATTATATAAATTAAAAAAATAATTTAAATATTAAATAAGTATAGTTTATAAATGTACATAGCAACAATTTTAATAACTGATTTTACTTTTATACATCAACAAATATATTACTCATTTATTTATTTTTAATTAGTTAAAATATACTCCAAAAGTTATCATTTGAAGAAAAAATAATTAAAAAATATATAAATTATAGTAAGTACTCTAAATTTCATATACTTATTTTTTTAATTAAATTAAACATTAATATAATAAAAGAATATTAACCACTTAATCCGTACAACCTGCGAAAAATTTTGTTATTTATATATAAGCTCTTTTGCACATACATAGATTAAGAAAACAAAAAATAAAATAAATTTATGAAATAGCATGCACGAAAAACATACTAAAAAAATATTTCGAACAGTTAATTTTACCTTTACGTAATAATAAATGCTTCTTTTTTTTTTTAATTTAGTATAAGTCTATTTCAAAGGTTATTATTTAAAAAAAATTATTAATTGGATCAAACATCAATATAACAAAAGGGATTAATCAAGTTAATCTTTTTATATATCAAATAAATTAATTCATTCAATAAATATATATTAACTTTTTTGTAAACAAATTATACATAAATACGATAAAATAGATTAAGTACATGACTCTCGTCGAGCGCAGGCTATTCACTAGGAATCTAATACTTATTATTAAATACCACACTCCAAAAAAAAGTAGATTAAAATGGCAATAGTTTTATGGTAGTTACACAAAACCGCCATTTTTTTTGCCAATTTCGGCATTTCTAATCACTGCCAGAATTTTCATATTTTTGAAGCGGTAAAGTTTATTATGGCGGTTTAAAACCGCCCCTATCATTTTTCGTTTCTCTTTTAATTCGAATGATTAGTGTTGCTGCATATATGAAAAATTTGTGGGCAATATAAATGATGAACCCTAATCTTTTTTCCACCGTTCATCTCACACCATTGTCCTTCACCTCGCATTGCTGCCAATTATTTTCTTGCTATCATTCAGCCTCTCATCGCTGCTCATCTCCTCGCCACTGCAAGAAATGCTATTATTGCTGCCTTCATCGAGCTTCTACGATCTGGTTCTTGATCTGGCTTCGATCTGAATATTTGTTGCTGCCGTTTAATTCACTGCCGTTGTTCATTCCCTGCCACTGCTCATCCCCTCGCGACACCTATCCACATTGTGCCGCTGCCTTCAATGAGCTTCTACGATCTTGTTTTGGCTTTGATATGAAGGTTATCCCTTTCCTATCATCCCCTTCTTGCTTTGTTTATCACCTCACCGCCGCAAGTAACATTGTTGCTGCCTTTAGCGAGTTTCTGCGATTTAGTCTCTGTCACTTCCGCGATTACGTACTCGCTCTCAATAACTGTCGAGAACTTCCTCGAGCACCGCCTCTAGACTCTCGTCTTCAAGTTCGGCATGGCCAAGTCAATCCACTACGCCATGGTCCACATTCGCCAGCATTGCACATTAGGTCTTTCTTTTTCTTTTTCACTTTTTTCTAAAGTTTAGGATTTTTAAATTCCTAATTTTCTATCAATGGTTGTTTGGTTTTGCTCATTGTCGACTTAAGAATCTAATTTCCTTGGTTTCTAGGCTTTTGATAAAGTATTATTAAATTTTGTGATTATAGAAGATCTGTTTAATTTAAAATTAGGCAAATAAAATATTATTCCTTCTTAGTGTTTTTGTTTGCTGAAGTAGGGGATCTTATGTTATGTTTTTATCTTTGATTTGGTAATTGAAAGTTTATGTGTGTGAATGAATAATAATAAATCCTTTGGCCTTATGTTTTAAATTTATTTGCTTCATCCTGAGTTGAAATCAAACCCTAAATTTAAATTAGGGCAAGTTACTTAAATAAATAGATTAGAGAAAACGTTTACCTGAATGTGCAAAACTGGTTCTTGTTACCTGCATGTGCAAAAAGCCATTTCTATGTAAACCGTGGCAACCCACCACGGTTTCAAAACGTGCGTAAACTGTGGAGACCCACAACGGATTATGGTTGAAAAAAATATAGTGTAAACCGTGGTAGGTCACCACAGTTTACTAAGGAGAAATTGCGTGCATAAACCGTGGAGAGTCACCACGGTTTATGAAGAAAGTTGTTTGCACATAAAACCCTGTGGGTCACCACGGTTTATGATGACAGGAAGTCTATATATATGTTGGTGATTCAAGCTCCATAAGAGATCATTCTCACAATGGCTAGTGAGGAAGAGAGTTTTCTTGCCCTAGTGCATTGCTCTGGGAAAATAAAAAAAAAGCAAAAGCAAAGGTGTGAAGTTTACCGACAGAGAACCACTAAGTATTTTTATCAGGTCGTCGATGACTTTGTCAGATCTGAAGAACAGCATCTTGGAGAAGCTTGGCGTGTTGGGTAGCAAGTGGGTGAAGAAACTATTCTACAAGATTCCCATGGCGGTTGTATCGACCGGTGTTCAGTATGAAACCTTTGCGGTTAAGGCTGATGAAGATATTAGGGTTCTGTTCTACTGTGTACGGAGTTTTCCGGAGATCAGAATCTATGAGTTGTTCGCGAAGTTGGAGGTTGGTGTCGATAGTTCTGGGGCATCCGCGCCAGTTCCCTGCCTAGCTGCCGCGGGTGGTGTATCTAGTTCGATGCCTGCGGTCAGACCGTATCTTCCGCCGGTTCAATCACCTTCGTTTGCGGCTGATTTAGACCGAACGGAGGTTGTTGGTTCTATACCTTTGGAGAATGCAGCAGTCATTGAGCCTCCGCACATTGTGGGCACCGGTGGTGGCCTCGTACCTTATATCGAAGACTTTGGTGGACCTGATCAAGTAGAGAATGCAATGCGTGACGATGAGTCTGACCAGGAGCCTGTTGATATCGATGGTGACAGCGACGATGACACACGTGGCAATCCACATGCGCAGCATAGGCCATCAAGTTCTGGTTCTCATCACTACCCTACACACTTCTCGACACTAAACTTGGAAGCTCTTGGTCAACAGGAAGACAGTGGTAACAGAGTGGGGGGATCTTCTGCAGAATTTCAGATTGGGCAATCATTCCAGAGTAAAGATGAAGCTGTGCTGAGTGTAAAGGAATATAGCATCCGGCGAGGTGTTGAGTACAGAGTCATTGAATCGGATCATTTGAAGTATCATGGAAAATGCAAGGAATTCGGCAAGGGTTGTAGTTGGTTGATTCGTGTAGCGCTTCGTACACGAAAGGGGACTTGAGAGGTTAGGAGGTACAACGGGCCACACACATGCCTCACAACTTCTATTTCAAGTGATCACTGTCAGCTGGATTACCACGTTATCTGTGCGAGGATTCTTCCTATGGTTAGGGCAGATACTGCGGTTACGGTAAAGGTACTTCAACAAGCGACAGAAGCTGATTACGGTTTCAGGCCTAGTTACAGGAAGGTTTGGATGGCTAAGCAGAAGGCAGTGGCAGAAATATATGGAGATTGGGAAGAGTCTTACGCGGAGTTGCCACATTGGATGCTAGGGATCCAGGCGACAATGCCGGGAACAATCACGGTGCTGAAGACGTCTCCTGTTCGGATTGGTGGTGGGGTTGATGAGTCCACCGAGTACTTTCACCGGCTATTCTGGACATTTCCACCCTGTATCGAGGCATTCCGGCATTGCAAGCCCCTCGTCAGTATTGATGGTACCCACTTGTATGGGAAGTATGGAGGGACGCTGCTGTTGGCGATAGCTCAGGACGGGAACTCGAACATCCTCCCGATAGCATTTGCCCTTGTGGAGGGCAAAAATGCAGAGTCGTGGTCATTCTTCTTGTCCAATCTCCGAGAGCATGTGACTCCTCAGGAGGGTATCCTTGTTATCTCTGACAGGCATAATGGGATCAAGGCAGCGCTTGAGGCACTTGAGACTGGGTGGCTGCCTCCTCGGGCGTTTCGGGCCTACTGTATTAGGCATGTGGTTGCGAATTTCGCCCTAACGTTCAAAGGTAAGGACTCCAGGAGGCTGTTGGTGAATGTTGCCTACGCAAAGACTGAGGCTGAGTTTTACTACTGGTTTGACATCATGCGGACTGAGAATCCAGCAATGTGTGACTGGGCCAACCGGATGGAGTATGACAAATGGACCCAACATGAGGATGCTGGTCGACGGTTCGGGCACATGACCACAAACATCAGTGAATGTGTGAACTCCGTGCTAAAGGGAACTCGCAACCTGCCGGTCACATCTTTGGTTAAGTCAACCTACGGGAGGCTTGCTCAGCTATTTGTAGTACGGGGACAGACAGCAGAGGCACAACTCGGATCTGGGCATGAATTCTGTCAGGCCTTGGTAAAGTCTATTGATCGGAACCTAAGAGACTCGAGGTGCTTCACTGTGACATTATATGACAGGCAGCAGTCCGAGTACACCGTCGCGGAGACAACACCAACCGGCAACTTCTCCCTGGGCAGCTATAGAGTTTCCCTTAAAGATCACCGATGCGACTGTGGCCACTTTCAGGCGCTGCATTATCCTTGTTGCCACGCCATTGCGTGTTGCGCCTACTCCCGGCTTAACTGGGCGTCATATGTTCACGAGGTGTATCGTATGAGTGAGGTGTTCAACGTTTACAAGGAGGGGTTTCTCCCACCTATCCCTGAAGGACTATGGCCTCCATATGCTGGGCCTACCATCATTCCTGACCCTAATATGCGGCGTGCAAAGGAAGGTCGTCCAAAGGCAACCAGGATCCGTGGAAGTATGGATCAGTCTCAGGAGAACCAGCCGAAGCGATGTGGACTATGCCGTCAGCCTGGGCATACGCGGAGGAACTATCACCAACGAAGACAGAGTGGTGGAGGGGATGCGTAGATCTCATGTCGTGTATTATGCAGTCTATGATGTTTCAGTTGCATCAGGGTCTAGATAATGTTAGTAATGTATGGTTGGTTAAGTCTGTGACTGTCAACATGTTTATCTAATGCAAAAATTTCAGATGAATAAATTCCTGTTATTTTACCTATTAATGTATCGTTCATATTGTGCATTATAATATAAACCGTAGAGCTACATATCAAAGAAGCTGAAATCGGTCAAACTGATTGGTTAAAAGAAAAATAACATTTAACATAAGTCTGAAAGCCATAAACACTAAGTAGCATGCTCAATACATAAAATAACAAAGTCTCTAACGGACAGGAACATATAACATAACTAATCAGAATCCTCAATGGTGTCACTGTCATCATCGTCGAACTGGCCAAGCAGGTGACCTCCGGTACCACACAAAGGAGGACGCCTCACACGCCTAGGTCTGTGATCTGCTGCTGGTGCTGAGGGCTGTGCGGGAACGGCGCTGAAAGCAGAGGCAGGTGTCCCTCCTAACGCAAACCATGGGTCAGACGGAGAAACTACAGGCTCGTTGAGGTCCACTGCCAACTGAGCCTGAACATCGTCACTCCTGGGCTGCTGATCAGCAAACTGGGCATGCTTCTCAGGCATCTGTGGCCTATAATGGGTATCATCATCATCCCTAAGCATGTCTGCTATGTCCATGTAGAACTCGGACTGAGTAACAGGATCATCAATGTCCATCCCGACAGCCGCGGTAGTAAACTCAGCAAAAGCATGTGGGCTAACGTTCCCAAACAGCTGAGAGCTAGTACCCACCTCGAACGTCAGCCGATCCATAGCTGATGCTGATCCAACTACCTCCTCACCGGGCACGTGATGACTGCCGTCCCCCTGCTCGGATGGTCCTTTGTCAGGCGCACCTCGACGGTTAGGCCGCGCAGGTGGCCGTCTGCCTCTACGTCAAGGAACACGGTAGTCCACTGCATCCCCAGGCTCAGCTCCAGGAACATCCTCCTCCAAATGGTCCGCAAACTCCCTCCACTCGCGATCGGTGGTCCGGGTCCCTATACGGCAGCGCCGATCGACTCGTCTGTTATCTGGTCTGTCATAAACGTGCACTCTAGGAGGTGCCTGCGACGACCCTCTGTGACGCGCCTCCTCAGTCAGCACAATCGGCCTCGGATCCTGAAATGCTACATCTGGGGATAGGAACCTGTGCGCCACACGGCACCACCACTCCAGGTACTCTGCTGATGGACCAGGGTCGATGACTCGATCGACCCATATGATTGACCGAAGCCTGTCCTCCCAATGCTGGTGCCACTCCTGATAATATGAAGGAAACCACCGGTCCCCACCCCTACCATCCTTCGCATGTAGCCAATCTATGTTCAGAGCTGGCTCTGGGAGATGCTGAACACCGCCGAACTGGGGTAGAACCCTATCGACCTGGTGCCACTCGATCGCAGCAAAATATATCAGGCTAGTGACGGCCGTCCATAGCCGTCGGTGCTCGTCAGCTAGTATCTCCGGATGAATGACAGCACCAACATCAACAGAAGAATAAGGCTCCCACACAAACTGCATAGAAACAGTAAGAGTTTGCTGAGACAGTGACATTTAACAAAAACTAGTACAGGTATCAGTAATAAATAAATGACTCACATCGTGGGCACGCAGCCGATCCAGTGCAAGGCGTGCGGAAAGTAATCTCTGTGCCCCTGCATCGTTCCTCGGCACAAACTCAGCCCACCTACAATTTTAATTGAAATGATGTCAAAACAAACCATAACACATGATGTATTTAAAATTTATTAACGGATAATACTAAACCCTACCTAGAAGCAAGAGGAAACCCGAACCGGTCAAAACCAGTGGGCCTCAGAGTGGGAAACCTCCAGAAAATCCAAGACTGTAGTAGCTGTAGCGGCCCAGCCAAGTTAACGACGTTCCTATTTGTACCACGACAAAGACACCTATACAACCAGGCCAGTGCAACGGAGCCCCAGCTATATCTGCCCAAGTCGTCCAACAATGCCAAATAAGGCAACCAGCAAAGGTGAACCCTGTTTGCGTTCTTGTCCGCAAACAGCTGAGACGACAACAGCATCAGGATATAAGCGCGTGCGTATACACGCACGGTCTCATCAGTAGCATCTGCAGGGAGAACCCGGAACCTCTCGTGGAACCATGTGTAGCACACTGTCATCTGCTTGATTTTACTCTGTGGAGGTAACTCCCCGAACAACTCCCGAAACCACACCCATGCTGGTCTACCGTGTTCCATCAGATTCTCAAACTCAGTCAAGCACCCACTAACGGGCACACCATCAATCGGCAAACCCAGCTGATACGCAACATCCTGTAAAGTAATGGTGCACTCACCAAATGGCATATGGAACGTGTGGGTCTCTGGACGCCACCGCTCAATAAATGCGCTAAGGAGAGACTCATCAACCCAGAACCACTGACTGTTTAGCCTAGCCAGATGATACAAGCCGACAGTCTCCAGATACGATATAATCCGGTCATGTAAGGGCATATTCTGCTGCCTCCTAACGGCGCTAATAACCCTACTAGGCTGCAAAACATGGGTAACAAAATCCCTTAACATACAACCATTACAAACAACACCAAACATAATTTTCGTAAAAATTATTAGACTCGTCACATTAAATTCATTGATTCTCTTAGTGTGTAATACACCGTGAAGCTACGAATACTATGCATTCATTATAACAATATAAATACAGGAAAAAAATATTATTCAATAAAATATTTACATTTATAACAAAATATTTTAGAAAAATACTATTAACCAGACTTACAAGATAAATAAGCATAATAAAATATGCATTATTCAGTAGACAATATTAATAAATGCCTCACATTTGGATTGACAGTAACCATAATAATATCAATATTTATGTAAATAACATTAATCAGAATAACAATACAAATAAACATAATAAAATATTTTTACTAACAATATCCCTAATAATATCAATTGCTATATTAGTATGAATTTTAATAACAATAATAACGACAGTAACAGTAACTAACCTCTTCGTCGATATATCCTGCCACGTGAGCGACACCATTTAGTCGGTACAAGCGATCCTCACCTTCCATTGGCTCCACCACCCACTTCTCCTTCAAACCTCCAAAGTTTTGCCAAATCCTCTCAACACAACAACAACTTCCTTTTTTTTTGTTATTTACCAAATGATCCATCCTACCCTTCCACGGATTACTTATATAGCCACACACACATAAACCGTGGTGACCCACAGGGTTTTATGTGCAAACAACTTTCTTCATAAACCGTGGTGACTCTCCACGGTTTATGCACGCAATTTCTCCTTAGTAAACCGTGGTGACCTACCACGGTTTACACTATATTTTTTTCAACCATAATCCGCTGTGGATCTCCACGGTTTACGCACGTTTTGAAACCGTGGTGGGTTGCCACGGTTTACATAGAAATGGCTTTTTGCACATGCAGGTAACAAGAACCAGTTTTGCACATTCAGGTAAACGTTTTCTCTAATCTATTTATTTAAGTAACTTGCCCTTTAAATTAAATTAAAATCAAAGTCAATTTATCTTTATAGTAATATAAATAGAGAGACTTTTTGCTGACGTAGCGCTCATCTTTATCTTTATATCTTTATAGTAATACAAATAGGGAGACTTTTTGCTGACATGCGCTCATACATTAAGTTTAGGAGTGTATTTGCTTAGGTATCGTCATTAGAAATTTTTAAAATTTTATTTATAAATTATAACTTATTATTTGTTATGGTTGTTACTTTTTAAATTTTTAAATATGCTTTTTTAGGTTGTTAGGTATTTAGTTTTTAATATTGTTGAACTAATTATTTGCTTAGGCGTTGTCACTAGAAATTTTAAAATTTTATTTCTAAATTATAAATTATTATTTGTTTAAATTGTTACTTTTTAAATTTAAGTTATTTGCTTAGATTGTTTTGTTTAGATTGTTATTTTTGAAATCTTAAGTTATTTTATTTAGATGGTTATTTTTAAAATTTTAATTTATTTATAGTAATATAAATTGGGAGCTCTTATGCTGACATGGCGCTCATACGCGTTGAGTTTATAAATTTATTTGTTTAGGTATCATCGCTAGAAATTTTTAGAATTATATTTATAAATTATAAATTATTATATGTTTAGATTCTTACTTTTTAAATTTTAAGTTATTTCCTTAGGTGTTGTCACTAGAAATTTTTAAAATTTTATCAATAAATTATTATTTTCTTAGGTTGTTACTTTTTAGATATAAGTTATTTGTTTAGGTTGTTTTGTTTAGATTGTTATTTTTTAAATTTTAAATTATTTGCATATTACTCTTTTAAATCATAAATTATTATTATTTGCTTAAATTGTTGCTTTTTAATTTTAAGTTATTTGTTCATAAATTAAAATTTTTAAAAAAATTAATTTAAATTTATTTTAATTCAAATTTATTCCTAAGCTAAACTTGAACGGGGTGTTTGGGGAACAGGAGAGGGGTTGATGATCTAAATAATACATGATAGAGTTCGAGTTGATTTTTGTTTTCTCAGGGCAAGTACAGAAGGGTAATGAAAATTAATAAAATAAATTAGAACAACTTATTAAGTATTTTTTTTATAGAGAAAGATAAAAGATAAAATTTGAGCAAGGTAAACAATAGTAAATTTTATTTGAATTGATAAAATAAATTATTGCAAGCAAAAGTGTATTTCGGGATACAATCCTGAATTTGTATAATTCAAAGAAAAAAAATCACGTAATTATTGTGATTTATAACTAAGTGCAGATTAGTTTTTACATAATAACGATAATAATTAACAATTATTCAAATAGTTTGCATGTAACAATAATATGTCTTATCAAGTGTATGTTAATATAGAGTATTGCAACAAGTCTCTATCAAATATTTGTTCAAGTACGTGAATAAAGGTCTAGATAGGATAGTAATTGGAGTTTCAAAGAACGCTTTTAGTGGGGAGGATGCTCAGATTATTGATGAGATCAAACAATTTTATGATTATAGGTATTTGTCTACCACAAAATTGGAAGCTTGGTGCCAATTGAGGGATAAAGAGAAAAATTCGCGTAGTTATATATTTATGATATAGAAAATGAGGTCTCAAACAGAATAGAGATTTTCAGGTTTGTATCATGCATTTCAAACTTATTAGATCTATATTAAAGCAGTTCATACTTTGATTTTGGTTAATTATGAATATTAATATTTTTCAATTAATGTTTTATATGTAACAGCCCAGACCACCCGCTAGCACGATATTGTCCGCTTTGGCACACAAGGCCTCATGGTTTTGCCTTTGACGATAGGGATGATAACCGAAGCCCCCACACTCACTCATCAAAACGCCTCATGCTAGGGAGAGGTATCCACACCCTTATAAGGCATGATTCGTTTCCCTCCCCAACCGATGTGGAACCTTACAATACACCCCCTAAGGGAGCCTAGCGCCCTCGCTAGCACATCGATCCGGGCTCCGGCTCTGATACCATCTGTAACAGCCTAGACCACCCGCTAGCACGATATTGTCCGCTTTGGCACACAAGGCCTCACGGTTTTGGCTTTGATGATAGGGATGATAGCTGAAGCCCCACACTCACTCGTTAAAACGCGTCATGTTAGGGAGAGGTATCTACACCCTTATAAGGCATGCTTCGTTCCCCTCCCCAACCGATGTGGGACCTTACAATCCACCTCCCTAAGGGAGCCCAGCGCCCTCAATAGCACATCGATCCAGGCTCCGACTCTAATACCATCTGTAACAGCCCAGACCACCCACTAGCACGATATTGTCCGCTTTGACACACAAGGCCTCACGGTTTTGCCTTTGACGATAGGGATGATAGCCGAAGCCCCCCACACTCACTCGTCAAAACGTGTCATGCTAGGGAGAGGTATCCACACCCTTATAAGGCATGCTTCGTTCCCCTCCCAAACTAATGTGAGACCTAACAATCCACCCCCCTAAGGGAGCTTAGCACCCTCGCTGACACATCGATCTGGGCTCCGGCTCTGATACCATCTGTAACAACCCAGACCACGCGCTAGCACGATATTGTCCGCTTTGGCATACAAGGCCTCACGGTTTTGCCTTTGACGATAGGGATGATAGCCAAAGCCCCCCACACTCACTCATCAAAATGCGTCATGCTAGGGAGAGGTATCCACACCCTTATAAGGTATGCTTCGTTCCCCTCCCCAACCGATGTGGGACCTTACAATCCACCCTCCTAAGGGAGCCTAGTGCCCTCACTGGCACATCGATCCGGGCTCTGGCTCTGATACCATCTGTAACAACCCAGACCATCCGCTACCACAATATTATCCGCTTTGGCACATAAGGCCTCACGGTTTTGCCTTTGACGATAGGGATGATAGCCGAAGCCCTCCATACTCACTTGTCAAAACGCGTCATGCTAGGGAGAGGTATCCACACCCTTATAAGGCATGCTTCGTTCCCCTCCTGATAAACCCCAAATTTGTGGTTTATCTTGTACTTATTTTAGGAGATTTTATCACCTTTTCTCACATTTATTCAATGAAATAGCATGGTTTTGTAATTCTCCCTTAATTTGTGCTTAAGTGTAAAAATATGCTTTTTAGGCCCTAAAATTGGTGATTTTAACTCACCTTAATTCCATTTGATGCCTTGATGTGTTTGTTAGTGATTTCAGGTTCATAAGGCAAGTATTGGATGGAAGAAGAGAAGTGAAAAGCATACAAAGTGGAGAATGCATGAGGAAACAAGGATTTGGAGTACATCAATGGACGCGCACGCGCAACAGACGCGCGCACGTAAAAGCGAAGTTGCATGGTGACGCGTACGCGTACATGACGCGTACACGTGGATAGGAAATTACCAAGCGACGCGTGCGCGTGTCCCATGTACACGCATCGATGCTCGCATGTGACTCACTTAAAGGCAAAACGCTAGGGGCAATTTTTGAGCTGCCCAGGCCCAAATCCAACTGGTTTCTGAGGGTATTTCATGCAGAATTGAAACTTGAGCAAGGGAGAGCACTTAGTTAGTCATGATGAGCCTTTAGTTAGTTTTCTAGAGAGAGAAGCTCCCTCTTCTCTCTAAAATTAGGTTAGGATTAGGTTAATTTTTCTTAGATCTAGATTTGATTACTTGATTTCATCTTGTTTCCTCTACAATTTCTTGTTTCTACACTCTAATTCTCTTAGTTTTCTTGTTAATTTTACTTTTATGTCTCTTTTATGTTCATGAATGCTCACGTTGGATTTGAATTTCTTTCAATGCAATTGATGTTTGATGTTCTTTTAATTGTTGATTTGAGTTGTGATCTTACTTTCCTTGCAATTAGTAGTTGGTAGATTTTACTATTTCTTGCAATTTACTATGCTTTCCTTTTATGCCTTCCAAGTGTTTGACAAAATGCTTGGTTGGGCTTTAGAGTAGACTTTGAGCATTCTTGGCTTGGAAAGAGCGATTAGGCAATCTTGAGTCATTGATGCCCAACTCATGTTAGTAATCTAGAGTTGTTGGCTAGTATTATTTCCATTAACTCTAATCTCTTGCTAATTCACTTAGTGAGTTGATTAGGACATTTGGATTAAGATTAGCTATTCTTATTAGACTTTCTTCGAGTGTGAAGATAATATGATACCTTCTTCCATCATCGGGGATGACATAGTAAGATAAATTCTTGTTTATTATTGTGATATGATTAACTAGTCTTGTTTGACGTTCTCCCTATGTGAAGATAACATGACACCTTCTTCCATTTGTTGGAGTTGACTAAATAAGATGAATTAATCATTGTATGACTATGATAGAAAGCCTATATTCTCAAACCTTGCCATGAATGTGTCTCTTTATTAATTTCTTCTCTTTATTACTTGTCTTCTTTAAATGCTTGCTTGATTTACTATTCTTGTCATTTATTTTATTGCCCCTTTTATCAATCAAACCCCTTGTTCTTTCATAGTCAATAATTGACCACTTCATTGCAATTCCTTGTGAGATGACCCGAGGTTTAAATACTTCGGTTAATTTTCATTGGGGTTTATACTTGTGACAAAACCAATTTAAATTGATGTGAGAGTTGTTTGTTGGTTTGGAGCTATGCTTACAACGAAGTAATTCTTTCCTATAAGAGAAAATCTAGACCGACAAAAATTCTTTGCTATCACCTCCCCAACCGATGTGGGACCTTACAATCCACCCCACTAAGGGAGCCTAGCGCCCTCGCTGGCACATCGATCCGGGCTCCGGCTCTGATACCATCTGTAACAGCCCAGACCACCCGCTAGCACGATATTGTCCGCTTTGGCACACAAGGCCTCACGGTTTTGCCTTTGACGATAGGGATGATAGCCGAAGCCCCCCACACTCACTCGTCAAAATGCGTCATGCTAGGGAGAGGTATATAAGGCATGCGTCGTTCCCCTCCCCAACCGATGTGGGACCTTACATTATACAGTTCAAGAACAACCAACAACAACATTGACCAGTCCTTGGTTCTAGATCTCAAGGGTATGATCGATCAACATAATATTCTTACTCACACATTTAGGACAGTAAGAAACTATCTAAATCAAGGAGATATCACAAATATAAGACTGCAGTTGTACTGGAAAAGATCAAAGGACGCGAGAGTCTACAATTTACCATCTTCTAATGAGATCGCAGTTCTAATAGTTAGATATTTTTATTCTGGAGATGCGGAGCGTGATAATAGTTCAATTAAAGTCCAGACATCTACAAAGGATTCATGAGACACAAACAATATTTATTCATCTTCAGTATCCCATGATGTTTTCTTAAGGTGAAGATGGCTACCAAGAAGACATTCTTTTGCGAGAATCTCATAGGGCTAATGAAAATAGAAAGAGGCGTCATGTGAGTTTAAGAGAGTTCATATCATTTTTATAGTAAACAAGAGAGAAGGGTCAAGTATGCAATGGTAGAAGACTATTTCAGCAGTTCTTAGTTGATTGTTTTTCCAGGATTGAAGCACAAAGGCTGACCTACTATCAAAACAACCAAAACAAGGTGAGGAGCGATATATATAAGGGGATTCAAGATGCAATTGTTAGGGGTGAGACTCGTGCTTCCAAAGTAGGTAAACGTGTCATCCTACCGGCGTCCTTCATTAGTGGTATGAGATACATGTTTAATGATTTTCAAGATGTTATGGCAATTTGTAAGAAATATGAATATTCAGACCTCTTCATCACAATGACATGTAACTCGAGTTGGCAAAAGATTGACAGAGTTAACAATCCAAAGAACTTAAAAGTTGAAGACCGGCTGAATATATCATATAGAGTGTTTAAAATTAAGCTTGATATGATAATCTCAGATCTTAAGCAAGAAATTTCATTTGGAGTGCTAGATGCAGGTATTGCTCATCATCCAACCTTATTTTCAGAGAAATGTTCCTTTAGATTGTTATAAAATAAATTGTAAAATATTTTTTTATTTAACATATTGTTGATTTTTTATTATCATCCATAATTTATCAAAGCATATATATAAAATAGATAGTTTATTTATAACATTTTTTTGTCTTTTTGTTATAAGGAATGTGATGAGTCCATATTTGATGGTATATTTTGACTCAATTTGGATGGATTCTAGCACATGAACTCACACTTAAGCACCAAAATAGCATACTTTTGTGTTTGATCCCTAGTTTGATCTTAAATGTGAAAACATGCATTTCAATGCTTAGATTAGTGAATTTTAATTCCACTTCTATGACATTCGATGCCGTGATATGGTTTATGAGTGATTTCAGGCCTTGAAGACAAGAATGGATAGCCAAAAGTGGAAGAAAGCATGTACAAGAGAGAAAACATAAAGAAAACAAGGAAAAGCACACACAGCGAAGTATGCGTGCGCACAGTCCTACGTGCGCGCGCACAAGCGAGAATTCCCATGTGTGCGTACGCACGCACCTGTGCGTACGCACAGGTCAATTTTCAGCCGCGTGTGCGGACACATACGTCTGTGCATCCGCACAGGTCCCAACACGTGATTTCATTAATGATGCACGTGCTTCGCGATTTCTGAGGCCCTTAGCTCATTTTTGGAAGGCTGAAATGCTATTTTGGAGTGCTATATAAAGGAGACTTCAACACTTATCAAAGGGGGGAAGCATTGGAGCAATTTTTACATAGTTTTCATAGTATTAGGAGTAGGAGTAGTGTAGAGTAGAAAGCTTTCTTAGGGTTTATCAATTTCCATTGTAGCATTTTATAGCAAGCTTTGATTTTAGATTTTGCTTCTTCAATTGTAAGTACTCTCAATTTCCTCTTTAATTCAAGCACTTTTACCTTCATTTCCTTTTGGTTCAAGTTACTTTGTTCATATTGAAATTTTGTGTTTCTTGAAGTTTTGTTGATAAATTTTACATTTCATGCTTCCTTTATATTTGATTGCTTGTTTATGTTTGATTTTGTTGATAGTTAGTTATAGTTTTACATTTTATTTTGCAAATTTTCCATGCTTTACTTTTATGCACACAAGGTGTTTGTGAAAATGCCAACTCTAGATTATGAGTAGATTTTCACACCTTGGCTTGTGGTTTGAGTTCTTAGGATACTAGAGTCATAATGTCTGACATTTAGTGGTAATTCTTGGGTAGTTAGTTGACTCTTGTTTCCATTGACGCTAGCCTTTTATCAACTAGTTTGGTAAGTTGGTTAGGACTTATGGATTAAGGTCAATTATGCTTGCTTGACTTACTCCTCGATGGTTGGGGTTGACTAGGCGAGATTGACTCATGATAATTACCATAGTTGTGGTTATGGCAATGATATGATTCCTTGGATCCTCACTCCCAAGTCAAGGCTCTTTATTTGCATTTTCACTAGTTTTGATCTTATTTACCTTTGCTTGCATCAATTCCCAAAATTGATCATTGTTTAGTTCTTTTATTGCTTAGTTCTTTTAATCTTTCATTTCTTGCACAAAACAACCCCTTTTACCCTCTTCACAACCGAAAGAAGTAACATTTCATTTGCATTCCTAGGGAGAACGACCCGAGGTTTAACTGCTCTCGGTTTATACTTTGTTTTGACTTTATTATTTGACTGATGTTCAATTGTTGGGTTTGGACTATACTTGCAACAGACAAAATTCTACTTTTAGTGTGAAAATCTAAACCCGTGCATTTGTTCATTCATCAGGATGTATACGATGGAATTCCAAAAAAGAGGTCTACCACATGCTTACATTCTTTTATGGTTAAGTGGAGACCACTAGATAACAACGACAACTCAAATTGACCGATTAATATCTTTAGAGTTGCCAGATCCTGTTCGACACCCAAAATTGTTTAGAGCTGTGTCTGCATATATGATTCATGGACCATGTGGTAGAGCTTTCTCAAAATCTCCCTGCATGAAAGATGGGTACTGCACCAAATGTTATCCTAAAACATTCAGTAGCACCACAATTATTGATGATAGTGGATATCCATCATATAGAAGACGAGACACATGAGTAGTTACTGAGAATAAAGAAGTCCATATGAATAATATGATTGTGGTTCCATACAATGCATATCTGCTGATGTCTTATCAAGTGCATGTCAATGTAGAGTACTGCAACAAGTCAAATGCTATCAAATATTTGTTCAAGTACGTGAATAAAGGTCTAAACAGGGTAGCAGTTGGAGTTTTAAAGGAAGCTTCCAGTGGAGAGGATGCTCGGGTTATTAATGAGATTAAACAATTTTATAATTGCAAGTATTTGTCTGCATGTAAGGCTATGAGAAGAACTTTGGCTTATGATATTTATCAGAGGTAGCCTTCAATTATGAGATTAACCTTTCATTTGCCTGGAGAGCAAAATATCATCTTTAAAGATGATGACGATCTTGAGGAAATAGTGGAAGAAGAGGAAGAAAAATGTACGATGTTCTTAGCATGGATAGAGGCCAACAAAGAATTTAAAGCAGGTCAAACTTTGACGTATGCTGAATTTCCAAATCAATTTGTGTATGATAAAGAAGCAAGGGAATGGTATCCACGCAAAAGAGGGTATTCTATCGGGAGGTTAAACTATGTTTTACCGGATACATGTGATATCTACTATATGAGAATTTTGTTAGCTGTTTAGAGAGGTTGCACAACATATGAGTCTATTAGGACAGTTAATGGGATTACATATTCTAACTTCCAAGATACTTGCTATTCCATAGGAGTACTGTGTGATGATATGAAATTCGTTACAGTTATTAATGAGGTAGCTGAACTTGCATCTGCCATCTGGTCATCAATTGAGAAAACTATTTGCGATGCTACTGATATCTAATAGCATTAGCAAATCAGAGCGTGTTTGGAATGCAACTTGGACATTATTAGCTGACGGGATACTATATGAGAGGAGAAAAGTATTAAAAACTTAAGGTATTTTACTATTTTTTTTATATCAAGATTGTATTCTCTTATTACTTTTATTTTTATTAATAATATTAATAGTTTTGTTTTGGAATTACTTATTAAATATTTCATAAAACCATCATGTGATTTTACTAGGACTAAACATGACTGATGACAAATTAAAAAATCTTTGCCTTATTGAGATTGAGAAGATACTCAACAGGAATGCGAGATCTTTACGAGACTATCAATCAATGCCATATTCTGAGATGTCTGATATTCACCTTTTTTAGAATAAGCTAATAGAGGAGGAGTTAGCATATGACACAAATGAGTTAACTCATACAAACTTATATATGGAATAAAAGATGATTCATGAGCAAAAGTTAGTATTCGATGAGATACTCAATGCTGTTTGATAAACCCATATTTTATGATATATATTGTGCTCAATTCAAGAGATTTATTCAATTCTTCACCCACTTATTCATGAAAATTGCATGGTTTTACTTTTCCTTCCTTATTATGTGATATATGTGAATTACATGTTTCCTATGCTTTGAAATTATTTATTTTAATTACCTTTTATTACCATTCGATGCCGTGATTTGTGTGTTAAGTAGTTTCAGATCTTCTAAGGCAGGAATGACTTAAAGGATGGAAAGGAAACATACAAAAATGGAAGGAAAGCACAAAATGGAGTTTTTGAAGAAACTGGCAACGACGCGAACGCATGGACGCCGCAGCCGCATGCCCAATACGAAAAGGCAGCGACGCGAACGCGTGACTGACGCGGACGCGCGCTTTGAGCAAAACACAGATGACGCGGACGCATGACCGAAGCGAATGCGTGATAAGGAAAACTCCAGATGACGCGACCGCGTGACCCACGCGGACGCGTGACAGACGCCACGCACCAGAAATTATAGAAAACGCTTCCAGCGATTTCTGAAGCCCTTTTTGGCCCAGATCCAAGTCCAAAAGGCACAGATTAGAGGTTATGAAGTGGGGGGAATGCATCCATTCAGAGGGAGATCTCCAATTATTCACTTTTCATAGTTTATATGTAGTTTTTAGAGAGAGAGGTTCTCTCCTCTCTCTTAGGTTTTAGGATTAGGATTTCTTATTATTTCAATTTAGTATTCCAACTCCTTATCAGGTTCAACATTCCTTTACTTTATATTTCTCTTTTATTTTTCAGATACTTTAATGCTTTCCTTTAATTACTTTTGCTGCCAAATTGGCTTATGAACCATTCATGTTTAGATTTGTTTTTCTATCTAATATAATTTGAGGTATTTCAGAATCATGATTGCTCTTCTTTATTTATATTAATAATTTATATTTTCTCCTTTTTGGCTTTGGTTGATTAATTGGTAACTCTTGAGTTGTCAACTCATCGTAACTGATAATTGTTATTTTTTACCAATTGAATTAAACTCCAATAACTCTAGTCCTTTCTTAGGAATTGACTAGGACATGAGGATCAAACTAATTGGTCCACTTGACCTTCCTTTGCTTTAGTAAAGGCAAACTAAGTGGGATTAAAACTCAATTCTCATCACCATTGATAAGGATAACTAGGATAGGACTTCCAAATTCTCATACCTTGCCAAGAGTTTATTTTACAATTATTTATTTATTTTATTTGTCATTTAAATTACTTATTCCTTACTTTCAAAACCCCAATTTACAAAACTCATAACCAATAATAAGAACATACCTCCCTGCAGTTCCTTGAGAAGACGACCCGAGGTTTGAATACTTCGGTTATCAATTTATTTAGGGGTTTGTTACTTGTGACAACCAAAATGTTTATAAGAAAGGACTTTTGTTGGTTTAAAATCTATACTTGCAACGAAAATTTATTCTGAGTTCTAGATCACACAAGAGTTTCTCTCTTCAAAATGGCGCCGTTGCCGGGGAACTACAAACGTGTGCCTTATTATTGGTTATTGTAAATATTTTTCTTTTACTTGTTTATTTGTTTTTGTTTTTCCCCTTTTTATTTTTATTAGCTACTATGAATTCTCACCCCTCTCGCTTTGAGTTTGGTTCTAATATTGTTGAAGGGAACGGAAGTTATAGCATGAACATGCATCAAGGTCAGAGAAATCAAAGATGGATGGAGCCAAGAGGATTTGATCAACCCTTTAGGCAACAACACCCTCCAAGATATCATGGACAAAGACCATTCTACAATGCATACCAAGCTGATAGATATGGTGGACAACCTTGTAACTACCAACAAGCCCCACTCTGTGCCTATAGACCATCCTCTCAACATAACTTTGAACCACCACACTCACAAGCTCCTTTTCACCATTCACCACCATACGATCCTTATTTACCCCAATTCCAATCCAATTACTCCCAAACACCACCACTTCCCTATGTACCATGTCCAAATCCATCACCTCGAGAATCACAGGCTCGCCTCAAGAAAATAGTAGATCAACTTCATACAACCCTTCATCAGCTGGAGTAAGCAATACATCAATTATCTTCCAGACGTTTAAACCCTCAAGGAACTCCAATAGCTTTATGTGGAGAATTTAATGACGAACGTAGCATGAAGGAGACACTAGAAACCCCAGTGGGCAGTAATGAGCAAAACTTTGTTCTGGAACAATTGGAGGAAGCTCAAATTATCCAAGAAGAAGAAGTACTGGTCAAAGATTTAGGAGATGCTGAACCTTCATGGGAATCCAAAGTTGTGAAAAATTCCGTCAAGGACGTTACAATTGATGCTAAGGAGGATAGTGCACGACCCCCAAAGCAGGTATTTTATGAAGAACTAGACGGAAAAATCCAAGACGCAAGTTTCCTTGATGATGATAGTCTCAAGTCAAGTTCTCCTAGTAATAAACTTGCATCCGCAAGTGAATTCTCCGAGATTGAAGAATCTTCCCCAAGCGAATACGAAGATGATGCGGAGGTAGATTTCTTTCAACCTCCAGCTTATGACTTGAGTGATGAGGAAGACATAGAAAACTTTGATCAGAACAATGTTGTAGCTGAAGAATTTTGCAAAGAAGTGGAGGAATTCGCAAAAGATTATAAGGGAGTAGAACTTACAGAACCACTGGAAACACCTACCCCAAGGCCATTACCACCCAATACAAGCTTCAAGTGGGTACAATCCTTAACCTTTAACTTTACTTTTCCACTTGAATATGGTTTGCTTGAAACAGATGGCCAGCTTAGAGCTCTCTGCGGCTTTAAGAGTAAGAGGAAAATGGCTCGTACTCAGAGCTGGTGTGCAAGATTCAATAAGGTTTCACGCTTCAATTCGAAGTGCACGGATTGGTATCATGTTCGATCGAATGGATCTCGGGAAACGTTTGGTCATCTTGGTGAGAATACCATTTCTAAACCGCCCGGATCGAAGAATATAGATCAAGACAAAGGCGGATTTAAAAGCAAAGTTTGGGATCTTGGAAAATATTCAGAAATTTGTCACCCCGGGAGCCTGAGAATCTGTTTGAAGCTGCTCAGAAGCTTTACATGCCTAGTTTGGGACCCCGGAGGCTGTTGGCATTCCAAACATTGGTGGAGATTTCTGGATGAATTTAAGCATAAGCCGCCATAACAGGAAGCTCATCTAATGTCCAACTTAAGGACTTTAACTAAAAGTGCTAGGTGGGAGACAACCCACTATGGTATGATCGTTCCTGTTTCCATTTTATTTTGTTTTATTTATTTTTATATTGTTTTATTTTCATTGAACCTGGATAGTATTCGTAAGCATTTGCATTAGCATTACATACTGCATAACTGCATAATTGCATATTAAAAAAAAGGAAGGCATGCGACGCGATCGCATCGCTAAAGCGTTCGCGTCAGTTGCGAAAAACACCTCCCACGCGTCCGCGTCAATCACGCGAACGCATGATCTGGAAATCGGCGTAAAAATCCAACGCCTAGAAATCTGAGCTGGAATCGTGCGGCTGCCGCGCGTTTAGCACAAAACGGCCCACGCGTTCGCATCCATCACGCGAACGCGTCACTTGCAAAACATCCATCCCACGTGAAAGCGTGAGCAACGCGTTCGCGTCGCGTGGATTGCACAACACCCCAAAGGAGACAGAGATTTGCGCTGAAACGACGCTGGAATTGTGCGTTTCGCACAATTTCCAGCGATGCGGTCGCATGCCTCATGCGACCGCGTCATTCCTCCTTTTTCCTATTCCATGCGATCGCGTCACTCACGCGATCATGTCAACCCCCCGGTCCACCCTAGCCACGCGACCGCGCGCCCCACGCGTTCGCGTGGATTCAAATTCACTAACCCCAGTGACGCGAAACCCTACCCCGTCGCGCCCCCCATTCCCCTTCTTCTCCCTTTCTTCTCTGCAACCCACCCCCCAACCACCACCACTCCCAGCCAACCACCTCCAACCGCCGCACCACCCTTGACCACCCAGCCACGACCGCGATGCCACCCCCTTCTTTCTTCCCTCTCTTTCTTCTCTTTCTCTTCTCCTCTTCCCTCCACCACCGCTGCCCCCTCCGTGAGCACCACCACCACCGCGCCGTCACCACCGCGCCTCTCACCACCATCACCCTCACCCCCTTCCTTCCTCCCTCCTGCACCCCCTCTCCACCATTACCCCTACCCGGAACCCCCTGCCACCAAACAGCCACCAACCGCCGCAACCGCGCAGCCCTGTTCCGCCACCACGCCACCGTGCCCCTCCCAGCACCACCGCAACCATACCCCCGCCATCTCTCAGTTCCTTAGCTTAGTTCATACGCCTACCAGGTTCCGCCGAATGCCACCTTTCTTTCATTCATAGTTATTTGCCTATTTTTTTTGTTTATGTTTAAATTTAGGATAGTTAGAGATGTATGTTGTAGTGGATTCTAGGTGGTTAGGTAGCTAGGATGTGGTTAGTGGATTTAGGCCTGTTTAATTGCGCTGTTCTTGCTTCTTGTTTTACCAATTTTGCAATTCTGATGTTGCTATGATGTTAATAATGTTCATATGCTGTTCTTTACTGTTTCATGCTGCTTTTTAAACTGCTTTTTAATTATTCATATTCTGTATATGTAATTACAGCTTTATTTTAATTTATATGACCTATTCTGCTTGTTGTTTATTTTCTGGGAACATCCAATTTTAGCCGGAGTGCTGCCCAATTTTCTGTAAATTAATTTGTTTTTCATTAATATTTTGGTTTTGGCAATTTGAATTTGGCATTACTTAGCTTTTCCCAAACCAATTCATGAATGCATGGGCCAGCATTCCTATTCATCTATTTTTCCGATTAATAATTCACATTGTTGATGATTAGATTTCACTTTTCGCTATTTCCATATCTATATGAATCCTCAACAACTTGATTCCCTTGCTTGAATATGAGTTGTCTATTGCTTAAAATTGTGAAATTCTTGTTACTTAGAAACCGATCATCATGCCACTTCCTCTGATTTTCTTTTTACTAACTCACTGATTTTCACTTTCTAACCTCTCTTTTTCAAGTTTAACCACTTTTAACTTTCTAACTTTCCCCTCTGCTTTTTGACTAACTCTTTCAATTTTTAACTCATGGCATGATTATTATTGCTCCTAATTAACAAGTATTCTCCTTATAATACATTTTGGATTGTAATCTCTCATCTCAGTTTTTTAACTCTGAAACAATCCAAAATGCACAATTATTCAGCTCATTTCATAATTCTACTGCTCTTTTGCCACTTTGTGCTTATCTTGTTATCTGCCTACCTATTTTCTTGCTTTTATTATATCCTAGATTTTTATTTTTTAGGATGTCTGACCCTCAAAGAAAGGGAAAAGGAAAGGCAACAACTGGCAAACGGAAAAGAGGTGAATCCTCTATGTCTCTCCTGGAGCTTATGCATGATGACTCCTGGCGGGAAAAGCACTTTACCCCACAGGAGAAGGCTGACCAGCTCCTCCCTGCCGATGATCCAATTAAGTTTGCAAACCGATACTGTGAGCTAAAGTATCCAGTGTTTGCTACCTCCAGAAATCTGTACCTGAAGAGGACTTTGAAAATTTCAGAAGAACTACAGCAGTACACCTCCGATCAGATCAAACAAAGAGGCTGGTTCTTCTTGGAGAGAAATTTGACTGAGGTCAATGCTTCCTGGGTAAGAGAGTTTTACTGCAATTATTTCAAGACTTCCCTGGATGCAGTGCACCTCAGAGGGAAATAGATACTGGTCACTGAAGAGGCCATTGAGGATATTCTGCACCTTCAGCCTAAGTTAGATCAGCCTGACGGTTACCAAAAGGCTGAAGAAGACATGCGCTTTCTGAGATTTGACTGGGATGCTGTCAAGGAGAGGATAACCCTTGACCCTACTGTCCCATGGGTCGTGGGTAAGAACACCACCACGCCTAAAGGAATCAAGCGGATATACTTGAATGATGAGGCTCGGCTCTGGCACCAGATCCTGAGTAACTTTATTATGCCGAGCACTCATGAGACGGAGCTGCCTGCTGCTATGATCACCCTCCTCTGGTGTGTGATGGAGGGTAAGGACATGTATCTGCCTCGTTTCATCCGGCACTATATGGTCAGGGTCCATGTTAGAGGCACCCTCCCTTTCCCTTACCTGGTCACCCAGCTAGGCCATCGAGCTGACGTGCCTTGGAAGGATGCTGATGAGAAGCCACCTGCTGCGGACTGTAAGAAGATCATTCCTCACACCAGGAACTTTCTGGCTTTAGGCTATAGACCTCCATTCCTTACTACTTCTGATGAGACAGCCACACCTTCAGCTGCCCCCTCTTCTTCCACTGCTGCACCTGCCCCACCCACTGCACTTCCAGCTGCTCCTGAGCCTATTTACCATTTGGTGCATCGACTCTTCGCCCGCTTGGATCTTATGGAGCGTCGCAACAAACGACGCTATGAGCACGTCAAGTTGATGATCCGTTCCGGCAGCAACATCCCCTCCGAGCCTGACACCCCTTTTGATACATCTGAGGTGGAGGAGGACGATCACGAGGAGGAGTGGTATGCGAAATTGTTACTCAGGTTGTGAATTGTTGTTCGAAATTGATTCCCTGGCGATGGCACCAAAAACGGATGCACAGAACCATGGTCTAAACATATCTTCACAACTTTGCATAACTAACCAGCAAGTGCGCTGGGTCGTCCAAGTAATACCTTACATGAGTAAGGGTCGAATCCCACGGAGATTGTTGGTATGAAGCAAGCTATGGTCACCTTGTAAATCTCAGTCAGGCGGATATAAAATAGTTATGGAGTTTTCGAAAATAATACTAAAATAAGGATAGAAATACTTATGTAAATCATTGGTGAGAATTTCAGATAAGCGTATGGAGATGCATTCATTCCTCTGATCCTCTGCTTTCCTGCTGTCTTCATCCAATCCGTCTTACTCCTTTCTATGGCTGGCTTTATGTAAGGATGTCACCGGTGCCAATGGCTACTTTCAATCCTCTCAGGAAAATGGTCCAAATGCTCTGTCACAGCACGGCTAATCGTCTGGAGGCATCACCCTTGTCGTTGGTTGCATCCTATTCCTCTCTGTGAAAATGGTCCGATGCGCTGTCACTGCATGGCTAATCATCTTGGAGGTTCTCGATCATGCTGGAATAGAATTTACTATCCTTTTGCGTCTGTCACTACGCCCAGCACTCGCGAGTTTGGAGTTCGTCACAGTCATTCAATCCCAGAGTCCTACTCGAAATACCACGGACAAGGTTTAGACTTTCCGGACTCTCATGAATACCGCCATCAATCTAGCTTATACCACGAAGATTCTGATTAAGAGATCTAAGAGATACTCATTCAATCTAATGTAGAACGGAAGTGGTTGTCAGGCACGCGTTCATAGGGAATGATGATGATTGTCACGTTCATCACATTCAGGTTGAAGTGCGAATGAATGTCTTAGAAACTGAATAAGTTTAATTGAATAGAAAACAGTAGTACTTTGCATTAATCTTTGAGGAACAGCAGAGCTCCACACCTTAATCTATGGAGTGTAGAAACTCTACCGTTGAAAATACATAAGTGATAATGGAGTTCATTGGTCTCGGCCCCAGAGGGGAACCGGAGTAACCAAGACTGCGAATACAATGATAAAAGTTCTATTTATAATAAACTAGTCACTAGGGTTTACAGAAGTAAGTAATTGATGCATAAATCCACTTCCGGGGCCCACTTGGTGTGTGCTTGGATTGAGCTTGAAGTCTACACGTGGAGAGGTCATTCTTGGAGTTGAACGCCAGCTTTTGTGCCAGTTTGGGCGTTGAACTCCACTTTGCAACTTGTTTCTGGCACTAGACGCCAGAATTGGGCAGAGAGCTGGCGTTGAATGCCAGTTTGCGTCGTCTAAACTTGGGCAAAGTATAGACTATTATATATTTCTGGAAAGCCCTGGATGTCTAATTTCCAACGCAGTTGGAAGCGCGCCATTTTGAGTTCTGTAGCTCCAGAAAATCCATTTTGAGTGCAGGGAGGTCAGAATCCAACAGCATCAGCAGTCCTTCTTCAACCTCTGAATCTGATTTTTGCTCAAGTCCCTCAATTTCAGCCAGAAAATACCTGAAATCACAGAAAAACACACAAACTCATAGTAAAGTCCAGAAATGTGAATTTAACATAAAAACTAATGAAAACATCCCTAAAAGTAACTAGATCCTACTAAAAACATACTAAAAACAATGCCAAAAAGCGTATAAATTATCCGCTCATCAAGGAGACACCCACCCAGGCTGCATAGGCAGACCCGGCGCAGGTTGCGCCATAGCAGGAGGAGCCACAGCAGATTCAGGCCGCAGATGCAGAGATTCCTATCCAGTCAGAGCCTCCTCTCCAGCAAACAGATCCTCATACCACTACCGAGACTCCAGCAGCCTATCCTTCCAGTGATGACACTCCTTCACACTCGGCTTGAGTGAGCATCGAGGACGGTGCTTTATTTTAAGTGTGGGGAGATCGCCATCTCTGGCGTATTTTTTGGTGAACCACTACAGACTCTTTTATTTTATTTTGGTTATTTTTCTGTATTTTTATCTTTCAGTACTTATACATTGCCCTTTTCATGTGTTTTTACTCTATTTTCTGCATTTTGCACTTTAGTTCATATTTTAGCCATTTAGTTTAGTTTGCAATTCTAAACTTATTAGTTATAGAATATGTGGATTAATTAGTATAGTTTACCCTTTTAGCATATGATAGTTTGGTTTGAATTGAAAATAAAAAGGAAGTAAACTAGAGATTTTAACATAATCAAAAACAATCCACACACCTTGTATATAGAACATAACATGTTAGTTAGTTAACAACATTTCATCAAGGAGAAACACTAAAACTTTAAAGCCACCCAAAAAATATTACATTGAGAATAATGGGAACTCTTAATTTCTACTTGCATGACATATATAACTGATATATGATTTTTGAGCTAGAAAACACACAGCCTGTGAGTTTTGAGCTTAATTATATGGTTACATTCAAACCATAATTTTTATTCCTGTGTGTTTCGCCCTTCTTTTTTATTCTGGTGTTCTTTACTTTGTTTTAGTCTATATGTCCAATTATAGAGTATAGATAGATACTAAAAGATGATTGAGGCCATTACTTGTTTAGCTTACTTATCCCAAATAAGCTTACCTTTTACATCACCCTTGTTAGCCCCCTTGAGCTTTTAAACCTCTCTTGTTATATAAACCACATTACTAGCCTTAAGGAGAAAAACAAAATAAAAATTCCAAGTTGAATCCTTGGTTAGCTTAAGATAGAAATTGTGTATTGTTTAAGTGTGGGGAACTTTATGGGAACATGGATGATAGAAACAAAGGTAGAAAGTTAAAAAGAATAAAAATACTCAAAATAAAAATTTTGGGAAGCATGCTCATGTGAAATCAATTGAATTACCATGTGCATTAAAAAAAAGAAAAAAAAAAGTTTATTTTCAATATTTAAATAAGGGGATACAAAAATCCCCCAATTGCAAAATAAAAAAGAATCAATGCACATGGGATAAAATTTAAGTTAATGCATGAGCTTGCAATACAAAAGTGAGAAAATTTGGGCAAATAGGTTAAGAAACTTTTGAATTACAAAATATGTATATTAGGTGAGATCTTAGACTAATCAAGGATTCACTTATTAGCTCACTTAGCCTTATACATATACCCTTACCTTTACCTTGGCCCTATTACAACCTTGAAAAAGACCTCATGATTTTTGTATGTCTGTATTCTATAATTGTTGATTGGTTAGATGAAGAACAAAGCTATAGAAAGTAAGGATAAAAAGAAGAATAGAGTGATTAACCCAATAAACACTAAGTGACTAGAGAGTAAACACAAAATTCAGTGAGGGTTCAATAGCTCATCACCATATATCTCTGCTTAAATTGTTAATTGTCTTGCAAGTTTGAAAAATATTTTTACCTATCTCAATTGTAAAAGTGCTTTAACATTATCTAGGGTTTGGCTATGCATATATAATTCCTTGAGAATGTGAATTAATTTAACTACATGTAAGTTTTATATACAAGTGAATAAAAATTAGAATTGTATGACTCATTTAGGTAGTTGCATTTAGATAGATTGCATTGCATGAGATTCCACCACTTTACCCTTACCTTATTCTTTATCTTGGACTTAGCATGAGGACATGCTATTGTTTAAGTGTGGGGAGGTTGATAAACCCATATTTTATGATATATATTGTGCTCAATTCAAGAGATTTATTCCATCCTTCACCCACTTATTCATGAAAATTGCATGGTTTTACTTTTCCTTCCTTATTATGTGATATATGTGAATTACATGTTTCCTATGTTTTGAAATTATTTATTTTAATTATCTTTTATTACTATTCGATGCCGTGATTTGTGTGTTAAGTAGTTTCAGATCTTCTAAGGCAGGAATGACTTAAAGGATGGAAAGGAAACATACAAAAATGGAAGGAAAGCACAAAATGGAGTTTTTGAAGAAACTGGCAGCGACGCAAACGCATGGACAACGCGGCCGCATGCCCAGTACGAAAAGGCAGCGACGCGAACGCGTGACTGATGCGGATGCATGACCGAAGCGAACGCATGATAAGGAAAACTCTAGATGACGCAACCGCGTGACCCACGCGGACGCGTGACAGACGCCACGCACCAGAAATTACAGAAAACGCTCCCAGCAATTTTTGAAGCCCTTTTTGGCCCAGATCCAAGTCCAGAAGACACAGATTAGAGGTTATGAAGTGGGGGAATGCATCCATTTAGAGGGAGATCTCCAATTAATCACTTTTCATAGTTTAGATGTAGTTTTTAGAGAGAGAGGTTCTCTCCTCTCTCTTAGGTTTTAGGATTAGGATTTCTTATTATTTCAATTTAGTATTCCAACTCCTTATCAGGTTCAACATTCCTTTACTTTATATTTCTCGTTTATTTTTCAGATACTTTAATGCTTTCCTTTAATTACTTTTGCTGCCAAATTGGCTTATGAACCATTCATGTTTAGATTTATTTTTCTATCTAATATAATTTGAGGTATTTCAGAATCCTGATTTCTCTCCTTTATTTATATTAATAATTTATATTTTCTCCCTTTTGGCTTTAGTTGGTTAATTGGTAACTCTTGAGTTGTCAACTCATCGTGACTGATAATTGTTATTTTTTACCAATTGAATTAAACTCTAATAACTCTAGTCCTTTCTTAGGAATTGACTAGGACCTGAGGATTAAACTAATTGGTCCACTTGACCTTCCTTTGCTTTAGTAAAGGCTAACTAAGTGGGATTAAAACTCAATTCTCATCACCATTGATAAGGATAACTAGGATAGGACTTCCAAATTCTCATACCTTGCCAAGAGTTTATTTTACAGTTATTTATTTATTTTATTTGTCATTTAAATTACTTATTACTTACTTTCAAAATCCCAATTTACAAAACTCATAACCAATAATAAGAACGTACCTCCCTGCAGTTCCTTGAGAAGATGACCCGAGGTTTGAATACTTCGGTTATCAATTTATTTAGGGGTTTGTTACTTGTGACAACCAAAACGTTTGTAAGAAAGGACTTTTGTTGGTTTAGAATCTATACTTGCAACGGAAATTTATTCTGAGTTCTAGATCACACAAGAGTTTCTCTCTTCACTGTTATTACAGACTTTGGCGGTTTTTACTTCATTTATGGGCATGGTGGGTGTGGTAAGACATTTATTTGGAATGGACTGTCTTCTGCTATTCAGTTTAGAAGAAAGATTATTTTAAATGTTGCATCTAGTGGAATTGCGTCCTTACTCCTACCTGGTGGCAGAACGACTCATTCTAGGTTTTCAATACCCATTACAATTACGGATGAATCTACTTGCAACATCAAGCATGGCAGTTTAAAGGCTAAGCTGCTCATCCAAAGTAGCTTAATAATTTGGGATGAAGTTCCAATGCTCAATAAAATGATCTTTGAAGCACTTGATCGGACGCCCAGGGATCTTATGTCAGTTACCGATCAACATAAGACACATTAACCATTTGGTGGTAAGGTTGCGGTTCTAGGAGGTGACTTTAGACAGATACTTCCAGTGATTTCAAAAGAGAGTAGACATAATATATTGTCATCAGCTATTAACTCATTCTATCTATGATCGTTTTGTAAGGTTCTGAAGTTGCATACGAACATGAGGCTTCTAATGTCTTCTTCAGATCAACATGATGGTGAAAATGAAGAGATTTGCTAATTGGATACTTGATGTTGGAAATAGAAATATTGGTTCTGTTGTTGGTGATGAGTCAGAAGTTGAAATTTCAGATGATCTGCTGATTACAACTACTGATGACCCTTTCTCTCATTTGGTGGACTTTGTATATCCAAATTTATTGCAAAACATGTCAGATTATAGGTATTTTTAGATTAGGACAATTCTTGCACCCACATTTGAGAGTGTCGAGAAGGTAAACGATATCGTCATGAAAATCTTCCCAGGGATGGAAAAGAAGTATCTAAGTTATGATACAACATGTCAAGCTGATGAGAATGACGATGTACAACAAAAGTGATTCACACAAGAGTTTCTAAATGACATCAAATATTCGGAACTATCCAACCACAAGTTGACTTTGAAGCCAGGAGTCGCTATAATGCTACTGCAAAATATAGACTAGACTTCAGGTTTATGCAATGGGACAAGGTTAATAGTTAACGAACTTGGCAACAATGTAATTGGAGCGACGATAGTGACCGGTAAAAATATTGGTGATAAAGTTTACATTCCAGGAATGAACTTGATCCCTTCAGATTCAGGATTGCCATTTAAGTTTTAATGGAGACCATTTCCATTAATAGTGTGCTTTGAAATGACCATCAACAAGAGTTAGGGTCAATCATGATCACATGTAGGGCTTTACTTGCCAAAATCAGTATTCACCCATGGATAACTTTACATTGTTTTGTCAAGAGTTAAGAGTTGCAGTGGCTTCAAGGTTCTAATTCTGGACGAAGAGGGCAATTCAAAGTCATCAACACTAAATATCGTGTTCAAAGAACTTTTTAATAATATTTAGATAAGAAAAATAGTATTTTTATCTTAATAACATGATATGATTATTGGTGCACGAAACTGGCTCTGCAGAATTCGCACAGATAGACCGGCAAGTATACCGGGTCATCCAAGTAATACCTTAGGTGAGTGAGGGTCGATCCCACGGAGATTGTTGGTTTGAACAAGTAGTGGATACCTTACAGATCTTATTTAGGTGGATAGAAATTATAGTTTGTCACGAAAAGCATATAAAACAGATAAATAGAACATTACTAAATAGATAAGAATTCAATGGTATGAGAACGCTTGAGGCTTTGGAGATGCTTTGTCTTTTCCAGATTAAGCTTGAGTGTCTCCCACGAGCTAGTACCCCTTAGGGGCATTGAAGGCTGGCTAGGGACTCCATCCTGGGCGTTGGACACCAGCTGCTCCTTTGTGGGTGCTGGATGCTAGGAATAGAGCTGGTGGCTGGCATTGAACGCCAGTTTTGGGCCTTCATTTCCAAAGCAAAGTATGAACTATTATATATTTCTGGAAATCCCTGGATGTTAGCTCTCCATAGCCGTTGAGAATGCACCATTTGGACCTCTGTAGCTCCAAAAAAGCTCCTTCGAGTGCACGAAAGTTAGATCCTGACAGCATCTGCAGTCCTTTCTCTGTCTCTGAATCAGACTTCTGCTCAAGCTCCTCAATTTCAGCCAGAAAATACCTGAAATCACCATAAAACACACAAACTCAAAGTAGAATCCAAAAATGTGAATTTTACACTAAAACCTATGAAAATATAATAAAAAACTTAAACAAAACATAATGAAAACTATATGAAAATGATGCCAAAAAACGTATAAAATATCCGCTCATCAAAACACCAAACTTAAATTGTTGCTTGTCCCCAAGCAACCAAAAAAATAGGATTAAAAAGAAGAGAAAGATACAATAAATCTCAGAATTCTCAATGAAGCTCAATTTCAATTAGATGAGCGGGACTAGTAGCATTTTACTTCTGAATAGTCTTGGCATCTCACTTTCCATTGAAGCTCAGAATAGTTGGCATCTTTAGGAACTTAGAATCCAGATGATACTATTGATTCTCTTAGTTAAGTTCTTTTTTATTCTTGAACACAGCTTCTTTAGAGTCTTGGCCGTGACCCTAAGTACTCTGTTTTCCAGTATTACCACCGGACATATAAATTTCACAGATACTTAACTGGGTGAACCCTTTCAAATTGTGATTCAGCTTTGCTAGAATCCCTAGGCAGTGGTGTCCAGAGTTCTTAAGCACATTCTTTACTTTGGATCATGACTTTAACTGCTCAGTCTCAACCTTTTCACTTGACACCTTCACACCACAAGCATATAGTTAGGGAAGCAGCTTAATTGAACTATTTAGGCTAAGATATTTCTTTTAGGCCCTTCTAACCATTGATGCTCAAAACCTTGGATCCTTGCTCTTGCCTTTTGCTTTTAAGAGCTATTGGCTTTTTGCTCTTGCCTTTTGGTTTAAAGAGCTATTGGCCTTTTCTGCTTTTTCTTGCTTCAAGAATCAATTTTTAGATTTTTCAGATTACCAATAATACTTCACTTTTATCCTCATTCTTTCAAGAGCCAACATTCTTTAACTCCAACATCAAATATGCACTGTTTATTCATGCCTTCAGAAAACAAAAGCAATACCACCACATCAAGTAATTGAACTATTCTTAATATAAAATTCGAAATTTATGTATCATTACTACTTCTAAAAAAAATCAAAATTTTATTCGAGTTCAGTGAGATTATAAGAGGAACATTTTATAGCTAATTGAAAAATAAAAAACTTAAATCCTAATAATACTCATGCATTTATTAAATTAAAAGATAGAAATTTAAAACATAAAAACTTAAAGACTACTAGTGATAATGTAAATCTAAACATAAGAAACAGGAATTAGAATAGCCACAGAAATAGAGAGGTGGAACTCAACCACCTTAATCATGGGAGGCGTTAGGCTCTTTAGGGGATAATTTATGACGCTTCAGTTCTTCTAGCTCATGCCCCTACTTCTCTTGTTCCTTGACCAGTTTGCAAGCATGCTAGTATGATATTTTTGCTCCTCTCTTAACTGATCCAAGGAGGTTTGCAATTGTGCAACAGATGCTTCCAGCTGGGTCCAATATTCAATTGGAGGGATCTCTTACACCTGAAGAGGCTCAGGCGCCTTCCTGTTGGGTTGATCAGCATGTACTTGGGCGCTTTCCATCACTTGCTTGGTGATTGGGCTTTCTGCTGGGATAAATGAGTCTTTGTTAATCATGACTCCAGCCTCTTTACACAAGCGAAAGATAAGGTTTGGATAGGCCAATCTGGCTTGAGTTGATATCCTGTTTGCAACTTTGTATAGCTCAAAGGGAATCAGTTGGTGGACTTCCACCTCATTCCCCATCATAATGCAGTGAATCATCACAGTCCTTCTAATGCTAACTTCAGAATGGTTGCTAGTAGGGAGTATGGAACGCCCAATAAAATCCAACCAACCCTAGCAACTAGTTTGAGATCTACTCTTCTCAGTTGGTTTGGATTACCTTTTGTGTTGTTGATCCACTTAGTTCTAGGCAGACATATATTTTCTAGAATCTGATCAAACTTTAGATTAGCCACCACCCTCCTATTAAAGGATTCTGGATAATCATTTTGAGGAGGTAACTTGAAGATTTCTCTCACCTTGTCAAGATGAAAATAGAGAGTCTTCCCTCATACCATGGTTCGAAAAGTATGGAATCCTTGTCCATCTTTCTTTTGCTTATTTGTCATCCATAAATTTGCATAGAATTCATGAATCATTGTTATTCCAACATTGATCTCAAGATCAGCTAGAATCTCCCAGCCTCTCTTCTGAATTTGCTCTTGGATCTCTGGGTACTCATCTTCTTTTAATTCGAATTTGGCCCCCGGGATCAATGTCCTCTTGCACATTATTTTGTAATAATTTTCCTCATGCTGCTTTGTGTAGAATCTAAAAGATTTGAAAACAACTGATTGAATGTTTTCTTTCTTGCTTCTTGAAGTGGGATTTCCACTTTTTGGAGCCATGGAATTCGAATGGAGTGAGAAGGAAAGGCTCTTTCCACACCAAACTTAAAAGATTTGCTCATCCACGAGCAAAAGAGAGGAAAGAAGACGAAGAGGAGAGGAAGAATTCAAATGTAAGGAGTAAAATGGAGGCTGAATGGTATAAATAGGGATGAGGAAGGTGGGATTTTAAAATTCAATTGGATAAAAGATAAATAAGATATGATTCACACTTTAGTAAAAGATAGAAAAAGATAAGTTTTTAAAATCAAAAGATAAAAAGATAAGATAGAAGATATGAAAAAAGATTTTAAATATAAATGAAAGATTTAGAAAAGTATTGCAAAAAAGATATGAAATTTTGAAAAAGATTTGAAAAAGAATTGAAAAAGATTTGAAAAGATTTTAAATTTGAAAGTAATTTGAAGTTAAAAGATGATAGTTTGAAGAATCTTGTTTAAAAGATATGGTTAAAAAGATAAGATATAGAAAAGATGTGTTTTGAAAAAGTCAATATCCTCCTCACTCTGTTATGGGCGTTGAACGCCCAGAATGGCATCCATTCTGGCGTTCAACGCCAAGCTGCTCATCCCTTATGGGAATTGAACGCCCAGAATGGCATCCATTCTGGCGTTCAACGCTAGGCTGCTCATCCCTTATGGGAGTTGAACGCGCAGAATGGCATCCATTCTGGCGTAAACGCCAGGTTGCTCTTCCTCTTTGGGTGTTGAATGCCCAGCCAGTGCTCCCTGGCTGGGGTTCAACGCTAGCCTTGCTTCCTCCCTTCAGGGCGTTGAACGCCCAGCCAGTGCCTCCTGGTTGGCATTCAACACCAAGTTTGCTGTACCTTGGGGGCATTGAACGCCCAAATAGTGCCTCCTGGCTGGCGTTGAATGCCAGTCTTGCTGCCTCTTAGGGGCGTTCAACGCCCCTCTGTTCCTCATGTCTGGCGCTCAACGCCATCAAGGGGCCTTCTCCAGGGTGTTCTGTTTTATGTTCTGATTATTTCTGTTTCTGTTCTAACTATTGCACATGATCACAAACTTAAACACATGTAAAAATTAAACTGAGATAACTGAAATAAATTTAATGAAAAATAGAAATAATGTCGGTATGACTGGGTTGCCTCCCAACAAGCGCTTCTTTAACGTCACTAGCTTGACGGTACTTGACAAACCCCATTTGTAGGGTTTATCTTGTATTGATTTTTGGGGATTCTATCAACTTTTACCCACATTTATTCAATGAAATAGCATGGTTTTATAACTTCTCCCTTAATTGTGCTTAAGAGTGAAAACATGCTTTTTAGGACTTAAAATAGCTAAATTTAATTCACCTTGATTCTATTAGATGCCTCGATATGTTTGTTAAGTGATTTCAGATTTAGGAGGCAAAGATTGGATTAAGGGAATGAAGAAAAAGCATGTAAAGTTTGAGAACTCATGAAGAAATGATGGAACCAAAAAGCTGTCAAGCCTGACCTCTTCGCACTTAATTGACCATAACTTGAGCTACAAAGGTCCAAATGATGCGGTTCCAGTTGGGTTGGAAAGCTAACATCCGGGGCTTCGAAACGATATAAGATTTGCCATAGTTGCATCGCGCATAGGGGCGCGCACGCGCACGGTACGCGGACGCGCCGATGGTGGCACATGACCCACTTAATGCAAACGTGGCCAGCGATTTTAGAAGCCTTGTGGGCCCAATCCAACTCATTCCTGATGCTATTTAAGCCAAGGATTGAAGGGGAATCAACATACTTTTCATACTTTACTTTTACTTTTAATCATTAGTCATAGTTTAGTTTTAGAAGTAGTTAGAGTTAGAGAGAGAAGCTCTCTCTTCTCTCTAGAATTAGGATTAGGAATTAGGGTTTGATTAGGATCTCATAGTTCTAGGTTTAATTCAAGTCTCCTTCTACTTCTACCTTCAATTGATGATTGCTACACTTTGGTTCTTCTCTCTATCCCTATTCTCTTGTTGTAATTTCTCTTATTTTGTTTCTAGGTTTTGTAATCATGATACTCTTGTTCTCTTTATTTTCTTTCAATAATGCAATTTGAGGTAATTCATGATAATTGTGATTTCCTTGATTGTTGTTGTTAATTCTTTACATTCAATTGTAGTTAGAATTCATTCTTGTTGTGATTGACTATACTTTTCTTTTGTGCCTTCCAAGTGTTTGATTAAATGCTTGGAAGAATTTTAGACTAGAATTTTATGTTCTTGGCTTGAGAAGGTAACTTAGGATTTCTTGAGTCACTAGTGTCCAATTGATTGATAGTTGATAGCCATTAACTCTAGCCTTCATTAATCCAATTAGTGGAAAGCTATGACTTATGGACTAGGATTGATATAACTCACTTGACTTTCCTTTGTTAATCGATTTAAGGATGACTAAGTGGGATTAATCCTTGCAACTACCATACTTGTGGCTAGTGATAATGATGAAGACCCTTGACAACCAAACCTTGCCAAGACCATTTTGTGAATAAAGTTTTCCTACCATTTACTATTCACATTCCTCATCCAAAACCCCAAAATAAACAAGTGGCTAGTGATAATGATGAAGACCCTTGACAACCAAACCTTGCCAAGACCATTTTGTGAATAAAGTTTTCCTACCATTTACTATTCACATTCCTCATCCAAAACCCCAAAATAAACAAGTCCATAACCAATAACAAGAACACTACCCTGCAAGTCCTTTGAGAGACGACCCGAGGTTTAAATACTTCGGTTTATAGATTTTAGGGGTTTGTACTTGTGACAAACAAATTTTTGCATGAAAGGATTATTGTTGGTTTAGAGACTATACTTCAACGAGATTTCATTTGTGAAATTCTAAACCGTCAAAAATCCAATCATCAAAATGGCGCCGTTGCCGGGGACTTGCAATGGTGTTATGTTATTGGTTATTGTACATATGTGAATAGTGTAAATAGTTTGTCTTTTGCTTGTTTACTAGATTTTGTTAGTTTTATTTTGTTTTTCCATAATGAATTCTCACTTTGGCTATGAGTTTGGCTCTAATTGTGTTGTAGGGAATGTGAACTTCAATGCTAACATGTACTAAGGATGGAACACTCCAAGATGGGAGGAGCCTTAAGGAATTGATCACTCCTATTGGCATCAACCTCCGGACACTTATAGGTATAATTCTCATCCTAATGCATGTCAATTCAATGGCTATGGTGACTCCTTTTATGACAATCAACCACCACCATATGCCTATGAATCTTATCCTCAACATGATGCTCAACCATACTCACAAGCCCCTTTCTACCAAGTACCTTTATGTGACCCTTATCCATCATATAACCAATCACCCATACCACATCCTTGTGATCATTATGAGCAAGAACCTTTAGAACCACCACAACCCTATCAAGATTACTACCATGAACCACCTCAACCCTCCCCATCTCCATACCCTTACCAAGAAGAACCACCTTCCTACCATGGACCCTCTCTCCACCCACCCCAAGTCCCAATAGACGATCCTCTCACTTTGTTACTTCAAAGACATGAAGCCATGAAGCGGGATACACTTGAATTTGTGACCAACTTGACCAAGGTGGTGCACACTTTAGCCCACCAATGCTTGAATACTCAAGGTACTTCCGTGACCACATGTGAAAAGTCTAAAGAAGAGCAAAGTATGAAGGTGAAATTGGAAAATTCGGTGGAGAAAGAGGAGTCAAATTTTGTATTGGAGCAACTAGAGGAACCTATAATCATTGAAGAAAAGGAAGAAGTGGTTGAAGATTTAGGAGATGTTGAAAGTCCAAGGGAATGTAGTCTCATGGAGCACTCTTCCAAGGAGCTTGATATTGAAGTTGAAGAAGGTGCGCAACCCCCAAGGCATATCATCGTTGGAGACTTGGAAGAGGCTTATCAAGAGATGGATTCAATCATGGATGAATTTCTCTCTAAAATGGAATCCTCTCCCATTGGACATGGAGTTGAAAGTATAAAAGAGTGTGCACAACCTCCCATACCCTTGGTGAGCAATGAGAAAGAGAGCTACCAAGAGAAAAACGTTGACATGGTGTATATCGAAATTGAAGAATATGAAGAGGTTGACCAAGAAATGGATCTATTCATCAATGAATTTCTATCCAAAATTGAACCACCTCCCATTAGGCAAGAAATCAAAGTTCTTGAAGACAACACCAAGCTATGTGATAAAAGGGGAAAGGTTGAAATCAAGGAAGCTCGCAAAGAGGTGAAAATACACAAAGAAGAGCACAAGGAAGTAGACCTTGCATTATCTAAGTGTGGGGAGGTCTCCCTTCCCGAGTCACCATCCAACACAACATTCAAGTGGGTAAAATTCTTATCCATAAGCTTTACTTTCTCGCTTGAATATGGTTTGATTGAAACGGATGGACAACTTAGAGCTCTTTGTGGACTTAAAGGAAAAAGAGAATTGTGTAGTGGTTGCAAGTTAGGAATTAGGCTCATTAAGGTCAAGGTTTCAAGGCATAGGAACGATGATTGGAAGAATACCACTTTGCATGGGTTTCGACGGAAGGCTTGGTATGTTAAAGAGAATTCTATATGTCAACCACCCGGAAAGAGAGAGTATGAAGACCAAATCGAAGACGGGTGCGAAAACAAGATATGGGATCCCGGTTCGCTATGTAAAGACCAACTATGGGGACTCATATCTTGGGTAGAACTTTGCCCAAGCTTGATGAAGATGGTTGGAAATTCTGTCAACCAATTGAGAGGCAAAGATCCTTGGAGATTCAAGGATGAGTACAAACATAAGCCACCATGACAATGAGCCCCTCAAAATGTCCAACTTAAGGACTTAAACTAAAAGTGCTAGATGGGAGACACCCCACCATGGTAACCTCTTTCCATTCTCTTTTGGTTTTGTATAATAAGTGATTTGAGTTGCCATTGTAGGTAGATTTTCATTTCATATTGATTTGTTTGTAAAGATTGGTTGTTAGTATGTTGTATTCATTAGTAGTAGATGAATAAATTCTAAAATCAAATTGCATTTTTGTGAATTGTTTGATATTTGATTGAATAAAGAAGAGTTTTGGACATTATAGAGAGCTCTTGGGCATTTTTTCTGCTTTTTGGGCAAAAAAAAAAAAAAAAAAAACGGCCATCGGCGCGTTAGCACGCTGTGCGCGTGCGCGCACATTGCACTTCCGCAACTTCTGGTACAAAAACCAGAGAGTTGTGCGCGCGTTGTGCCAGCATTGTGCTGGGAGCACAAGCTCATCCACGCGTAAGCGCGCTGTGCGCGCGCGCGCGGATCGTCCTTGCTGCATCCACGCGGGAGCGCGCTGTGCGCGCGCGCGCGGATTTGCACCCTGCTTTTCTCCTTCCTCCTTTCTCCTTCTTTCCTCTTCTCTTCTTCTTTCTTTCTAATTTTTTTTTTCTTCTTCTTCCTCTCTTAGAAATTTTTTTTCTTTTAATATAAATGAAAAATTTTTTTTAATAAAAAAAAAATAATAATATAATAATAAATAAATAAATAAATAAATAAATAAAATACTAAAAAAAACAAAAAAAAAAATTTTTTCTCTTTTCCTCCATTTTCTTTTATTGCATTTGCTTATTTTCATTCATTGCATTTTAATTTTGTTTTTTTTTTTTTACCTTGTTCTCATTTTATTTTCTAAGTTTTCCATTTTAATAATGGTGTTGAACTTTCCTACTCAATTGTTGAGACTTTCTTACATTATTTTGGTGCTTCTTGACTTGTTTGATATTGTTGGGTGATGAAACTTTTGAATCAATGCTTCATCTTCTATGACTTTTGTGTCTTTGTGCATTGATATGACCTCATATTGTCTTTCATGACCCACCTCTTCTCATTTGAACTTGATGCTCAACACACTCTTCATACTTTAACTTTACTCTTGCATCGAGCTTAATGATATGCCTTAGCTTACATTGTTTTCTCACTCACATGCTTAGCTAACATGTAGTAGGAAATCATACTCTTATTTGGCATTAGCCCCGCCTATGTTCTAATTGCCTTGATATCTTTGTTATAGGCTTAATTTTCTTTCCTTTTCTTTCCTTTTAGGTTGGCCACCAAGAAGGGAGAAAGGAAAAGCTTTTAAATGGGGCACCAAACAAGTCCTCCGTGCAGCCTTGTGAAGAAGCTCATCAATTGTAGCAACCCGTCCACCTTGCTCTTCTTTGCATGCACCGAGGACGGTGCAATCTTCAAGTGTGGGGAGGTCGTCTGACCGATCTCCATGGGTAAAAATTTCCTTTTCAACACCAAATTTTTTATTTTCTTTGATTAGATTAGCTATTGCATTGCATGATAGGTTGCATGTTAGTTAGAATTTGTACATATTTTTACCACTTCTTTGTTATTAGGACTACTTGGTTAGGGTGATGATTTTCTTTCCAAGAAACCGTTTTAGGGCAACCTACCAATTTGAAAACTTTTTGTTGAACTTGCTTGAAAGAATTTATTTTGGAACATGGTTTTGAGCTAAGAACACAAGCTTGTGAGATTTGAGCCTAATGGTGTGGTTACATCTTATAACCACTTATTTTCCTTCGTGCGTGTAATTGTTCTCTTTCTATGATTGTAATCTTTGATTTGTTTGAATCTATATGTCCCATTATTCCTTGTATTCATGCATTTATATGATTGAGGCCATCATTTCATTAGCTCACTCACCCAAATAGCCTTACCTTTTACTCTCCTTTGTTAGCCGATTTTGAGCCTACGCTTAACCCACTTGTTCTTACTTTAGCACATTACAAGCCTTAAAGCGGAAAACAATGAATGTCCTTTATTTGGATCTTTGATTAGCTTAGGCTAGTGAGTGTGAGTGTCATCCAAGAGTGGGAAAACTTTGGGACATTGGTTGGGATAAAAGGGTGTTTGTGTTTTGTATTTTTATATTGGGGGATTGGTACATACTCATGTATTGATTAAATGTATAGACCTTATGCATTGATGTTCTTGCGTATAGTTTGAAAGAAAAAGAAAAAATGAAAAGAAAAAGAAATAAAAGTGAAAAAGAAAAAAAAAAGAAAAGAAAAAAATGTATATAGAAAAAGAAAGAAAAAAAAAAAGAAGAGCAATAAAGGGGACAAAATGCCCCAAAGTGAAGCTCAAAAAGAATCAATGCATAAGTGTTGTGAAATAAAAAGAAAATGCATGAGTATGTGAAAAAGTGAGGAATGGGTAGTTAGATTAGTACTTAATTGTATAGGTTATTATATAGGTTAGGTGGGAAAGTTTAAGTTAATCAAAGATTCAAATCCTAAGTCCACTAGCCATATATGATCCTACCTTGACCCTAGCCCCATTACAACCTAAAGAAAAGACCTCATGATACATGTATGCGTGCATTGAATAATTGTTGATTGTTAGAAGAAAAACAAATCTTGGAAAGCATGATTAGGGGAGAATTGAGAGAATCAACCCCAAACACCGAGCGACTAGAGTGCAAACACTTCCGTTGAGAGTTCGATGCTCAATTCCTTGATTCCCGGCTTTCATGAGCGTTCTTCTCGCAAGTCTACTTGAACTTTATTTTGATATTCGAATTGGTAGGATTCATGAATCGTTATATGATCTTGGCCCTACTTGTGCACGTATGACTTGGAGGATTGATTTATTTTTAACCAAGTAGGTAAAACCATTTTGCATTTAGTTGCATATAGTTTAGGTTGCATATAGTTTATTTACATTGAATAAATGTTGATACTCTTTGTTTCTCTCTTGGCTTAAGCATGAGGACATGCTTGGATTAAGTGTGGGGAGGTTGACAAACCCCATTTGTAGGGTTTATCTTGTATTGATTTTTGGGGATTCTATCAACTTTTACCCACATTTATTCAATGAAATAGCATGGTTTTATAACTTCTCCCTTAATTGTGCTTAAGAGTGAAAACATGCATTTTAGGACTTAAAATAGCTAAATTTAATTCACCTTGATTCTATTAGATGCCTCGATATGTTTGTTAAGTGATTTCAGATTTAGGAGGCAAAGATTGGATTAAGGGAATGAAGAAAAAGCATGTAAAGTTTGAGAACTCATGAAGAAATGATGGAACCAAAAAGCTGTCAAGCCTGACCTCTTTGCACTTAATTGACCATAACTTGAGCTACAAAGGTCCAAATGATGCGGTTCCAGTTGGGTTGGAAAGCTAACATCCGGGGCTTCGAAACGATATAAGATTTGCCATAGTTGCATCGCGCATAGGGGCGCGCACGCGCACGGTACGCGGACGCGCCGATGGTGGCACATGACCCACTTAATGCAAACGTGGCCAGCGATTTTAGAAGCCTTGTGGGCCCAATCCAACTCATTCCTGATGCTATTTAAGCCAAGGATTGAAGGGGAATCAACATACTTTTCATACTTTACTTTTACTTTTAATCATTAGTCATAGTTTAGTTTTAGAAGTAGTTAGAGTTAGAGAGAGAAGCTCTCTCTTCTCTCTAGAATTAGGATTAGGAATTAGGGTTTGATTAGGATCTCATAGTTCTAGGTTTAATTCAAGTCTCCTTCTACTTCTACCTTCAATTGATGATTGCTACACTTTGGTTCTTCTCTCTATCCCTATTCTCTTGTTGTAATTTCTCTTATTTTGTTTCTAGGTTTTGTAATCATGATACTCTTGTTCTCTTTATTTTCTTTCAATAATGCAATTTGAGGTAATTCATGATAATTGTGATTTCCTTGATTGTTGTTGTTAATTCTTTACATTCAATTGTAGTTAGAATTCATTCTTGTTGTGATTGACTATACTTTTCTTTTGTGCCTTCCAAGTGTTTGATTAAATGCTTGGAAGAATTTTAGACTAGAATTTTATGTTCTTGGCTTGAGAAGGTAACTTAGGATTTCTTGAGTCACTAGTGTCCAATTGATTGATAGTTGATAGCCATTAACTCTAGCCTTCATTAATCCAATTAGTGGAAAGCTATGACTTATGGACTAGAATTGATATAACTCACTTGACTTTCCTTTGTTAATCGATTTAAGGATGACTAAGTGGGATTAATCCTTGCAACTACCATACTTGTGGCTAGTGATAATGATGAAGACCCTTGACAACCAAACCTTGCCAAGACCATTTTGTGAATAAAGTTTTCCTACCATTTACTATTCACATTCCTCATCCAAAACCCCAAAATAAACAAGTGGCTAGTGATAATGATGAAGACCCTTGACAACCAAACCTTGCCAAGACCATTTTGTGAATAAAGTTTTCCTACCATTTACTATTCACATTCCTCATCCAAAACCCCAAAATAAACAAGTCCATAACCAATAACAAGAACACTACCCTGCAAGTCCTTTGAGAGATGACCCGAGGTTTAAATACTTCGGTTTATAGATTTTAGGGGTTTGTACTTGTGACAAACAAATTTTTGCATGAAAGGATTATTGTTGGTTTAGAGACTATACTTCAACGAGATTTCATTTGTGAAATTCTAAACCGTCAAAAATCCAATCATCAGTACTACGCTCATGTAAGCAATAGGGTGGATTTGTCGCGCTCGATCTCACCACCCAAGTAATGTTTCACTCTCTGGCCATTAACACTAAATTGTGTATCAGAGTAATTGCACTGGGGTCCTATATGTCTATAAGGTGATACATTAGTGATCAAGAAAGGTCCTGTCCATCGTGACTTAAGCTTTCCAGGGAAGAGCTTCAGTCTAGAATTGAAAAGCAGAACTTTCTGTCCAGGTTCAAAAACTCTGGAAGAAATTTTTATGTCATGCCACTTCTTGTTCCTTTCTTTATAAATCTTTGCATTCTCAAATGCAGCAAGTTAAAATTCATCCAACTCATTTAGTTGGAGCAACCATTTCTCTCCTGTTGCCTTTGCATCAAGGTTCAGGAGTCTGGTTGCCCAGTAAGCCTTGTGTTCCAGCTCTACTGGCAGGTGACATGCCTTTCCATACACCAATTGATATGGTGATGTTCCTATAGGGGGTCTTGAAAGCTATTCTGTATGCCCAGAGAGCATCATCAAGCTTTCTTGCCCAATCTTTTCTAGAGGTATTCACTGTTCTTTCCAAGATTATCTTTAGTTCTCTATTTGAGACCTCAGTTTACCCATTTGTCTGTGGATGGTATGGGGTTGCCACTTTATGGCGAACTCCATATCGGCTTAGCACAGAATCAAGCTATTTATTGCATAAATGAGTTCTTCCATCATTGATAAGTGTCCTAGGGACACGAAACCTGCTGAAGATGTTCTTCTGAAGGAACTTCATTACTACTCTAGTGTCATTTGTGGGTGATGTGATTGCCTCAACCCATTTAGATACATAATCTATTGCCACAAGGATATAGGTGTTTAAGTATGAAGGTGGGAAAGGACCCATGAAGTCTATACCCCATACATCAAGCAGCTCAATCTCTAAGATTCCTTGCTGAGGCATGTCGTGACCATGAGGGAGATTTCCAGCCCTTTGGCAATTGTCACAGCGATAGACAAACTCTCGGGAATCCTTGAAGAGTTTGGGCCAGTAGAAACCACTTTTGAGGACTTTAGTGGCTGTGCGCTCTCCTCCAAAGTGTCCTCCATAATCGGAGCCATGGCAATGCCATAGGATTTTATGTGCCTCTTCTTCAGACACACAACAGCGGATGATCCCATCCAAACATCTCTTAAAGAGATACGGTTCATCCCATAAGTAGTATCTAGTATTATGAATGAGCTTTCGGGCTTGCTGCCTACTGTATTCCTTAGGGAGGAATCTTATAGCCTTGTAGTTTGCAATGTCTACATATCAAGGTGTCATCCGGATGGCAAAGATTTGCTCATCCGAGAGGGTTTTAGACACCTCAGTAGAGGGAGGGGATGTCCCTTCTGCTAGTTCAATCCGAGACAAGTGGTCAGCCACTTGATTTTCTGACTCTTTTCTGTCTCTGATGTCTATATCAAACTATTGCAAGAGTAATACCCATCTTATCAGCCTGGGTTTAGAATCTTGCTTGGTGAGTAGATATTTTAGAGCAGCATGGTCAGTGTAGATAATGACCTTAGATCCTACTAGATAGGACCTAAACTTGTCAATGGCATAAACTACTGCAAGTAATTCCTTCTCTGTGGTGGTGTAGTTATTCTACGCGTCATTTAGAACACGATTGGCATAATAAATAATATGCAGAAGTTTGTCATGTCTCTGCCCTAGAATTGCGCCAATGGCATGGTCACTAGCATCACACATTAGTTCGAATGGTAAGTCCTAATGGGTGCAGAGATGACAGGTGTAGTGATAAGCTTAGCTTTCAGAGTCTCAAAGGCCTGCAGACACTCTTGGTCAAAGACAAATGGAGTGTCATTGGTTAGTAGATTGCACAGGGATTTTGCGATTTTAGAAAAATCCTTTATAAACCTCTTGTAGAATCCTGTATGTCCAAGGAAACTTCTGATTCCTTTGACATTAGTGGGTGGTGGTAATCGCTCAATTACCTCCACCTTATCTTGATCCACCTCTATTCTTTTGTTCGAAATCCGATGCCCAAGAACAATCCCTTCAGTCACCATGAAGTGACATTTTTTCCAGTTTAAAACCAGGTTTGTCTCTTGGCATCGTTTGAGAACTAGGGCCAAATGGTCAAGGCAGGAGTCAAATGAATCTCCAAAGATGGAGAAGTCATCCATGAAAATCTCAAGGAACTTTTCTACCATATCAGAAAAGATGGAAAGCATACATCTCTGAAAAGGTGGTAGGTGCATTGCACAGACCAAATGGCATCCGCCTATAAGTGAACACACTATATGGGCATGTAAATGCTGTCTTTTCTTGATCCTGTGGATCTACTGCAATTTGATTGTAACCAGAATAACCATCCAGGAAACAATAAAATTCATATCCTGCTAGTCTTTCTAGCATTTGATCTATGAATGGTAAAGGAAAATGATCCTTTCTGGTGGCGTTATTGAGCCTTCTATAGTCAATGCACATACACCACCCTATAACTGTCCTTGTAGGAATTAGTTCATTCTTTTCATTATGAACCACTGTCATCCCTCCCTTCTTGGGAACAACTTGGACAGGACTCACCCAGGGGCTATCAGAGATGGGATAAATAATCTCAGCCTCCCATAATTTTGTGACTTCCTTTTACACTACTTCCTTCATGGCTGGATTCAGTCGCCTTTGTGGTTGTACCACTGGTTTGGCGTGATCTTCCAACAGGATCTTGTGCATGCATCGGGTTGGGCTAATGCCCTTAAAGTCACTTATGGTCCACCCAAGAGCTGTCTTGTATGTCTTTAGCACTTGAATTAGTGCTTTTTCTTCTTGTGGTTCTAAGACAGAGCTTATAATCACAGGATAAGTATCTCCATCTCCGAGAAATGCATATTTCAAGGAGAATGGTAATGGCTTGAGCTCGAGTTTAGGAGGCTTGTCCTCCTCCTTAGGATTTTTCAGAGGTTCCTTTATTTCCTCTGACTCCTCTAAATCAGGCTGAGCATCATAAAAGATGTCATTCAGCTCTTCTTCAAGTCCCTCAGCCATATTCACTTCTTCCACCAGGGAATTAATGATATCAACACTCATGCATTCTTCTGGAATGTCTGGATGCTGCATGGCTTTGACAACATTTAGTACGAACTCATCCTCATTGACTCTCAGGGTCACTTCCCCCTTCTGAACGTCAATGAGAGTCCGTCTTGTAGCTAGGAAAGGTCTTCCTAGAATGAGGTTGCACTCTTGTGCTCATCCATCTCTAGTACCACAAAGTCTGTGGGGAAGCAAAAGGTCCAACCCTAACAATCATGTCATCAATTACACCTGATGGAAGCTTCACAGAGCCATCAGCAAGTTGAAGACATATGCGAGTTGGTTTAACTTCATGAGTTAAATAGAGTTTCTTTATTAATGACACATGTATTAAGTTAATACTTGCTCCTAGATCACATAGGGCTGTCTTTATGCAGGCATCCCCTAAGGTGCAGGGTATTGATGAGCGGATATTTTATACGCTTTTTGGGGTTAATTTCATATAGTTTAGAGTATGTTTTAGTTAGTTTTTAGTCTATTTCTAGTAGTTTTTAGGAAAAATTCATATTTCTGGACTTTACTATGAGTTGTGTGTTTTTCTGTAATTTCAGGTATTTTTCGGGCTGAAATTGAAGGAACTGAGCAAAAATCTGATTCAGGCTGAAAAAGGACTGCTGATGCTGTTGGATTCTGACCTCCCTGCACTCAAAGTGGATTTTCTAGAGCTACAGAACTTGAAATGGCATGCTTCCAATTGCGTTGAAAAGTAGACATCCAGGACTTTCCAGCAATGTATAATAGTCCATACTTTGCACAAGAATAGACGACGTAAACTGGCGTTCAACGCCAGTTCTCTGCCCAATTCTGGCGTCCAGCGCCAGAAAAGGATCAAAAACTGGAGTTGAACGCCCAAACTGGCATAAAAACTGGCGTTCAACTCCACAAATGGCCTCTGCACGTGAATTGCTTAAAGTCTCAGCCCCAGCACACACCAAGTGGGCCCCAGCACACCAAGTGGGCCCCAGAAGTGGATCTCTGCATCATCCATCATAGTCCACTCATATTTTGTAACCCTAGGCTACTGGTTTAGTATTTAAACAACTTTTAGAGACTTATTTTGTATCTCATGACATTTCAGATCTAAACTTTGTATTCTCTGACGGCATGAGTCTCTAAACCCCATTGTTGGGGGTGAGGAGCTCTGCTGTGTCTCGATGAATTAATGCAAGTATTTCTGTTTTCCATTCAAACACGCTTGTTCCTATCTAAGATGTTCATTCGCGCTTAACTGTGATGAAGGTGATGATCCATGACATTCATCACCTTCCTCAAATCATGAACGTGTGCCTGACAACCACCTCCGTTCTATATACGATTGAATGAGTATCTCTTAGATTCCTTAATCGGAATCTCCGTGGTATAAGCTAGAACTGATGGCGGCATTCATGAGAATCCGGAAAGTCTAAACCTTGTCTGTGGTATTCCGAGTAGGATTCAAGGATTGAATGACTGTGACGAGCTTCAAACTCCTGAAGGCTGGGCGTTAGTGACAGACGCAAAAGGATAGTAAATCCTATTCCAACCGAATCGAGAACCAACCGGTGATTAGCCGTGCTGTGACAGAGCGCGTGAGCGTAGTTTTCACTGGAAGGATGGAAGGTAGCCATTGACAACGGTGATCCACCAACACACAGCTTGCCATAGGAGGACGTGCGTGCGTGAATCAGAAGACAGAGGAAAGCAGAGATTCAGAAGACAAAGCATCTCCAAAACTCCAACATATTCTCCATTACTGCATAACAAGTAACCTTTAATCCATGCTCTATTGTTTATTTGCAATTCAACTGATAAACATAATTGACTTCCTGACTAAGATTTACAAGATAACCATAGATTGCTTCAAACCAACAATCTCTGTGGGATTCGACCCTTACTCACGTAAGGTATTACTTGGACGACCCAGTGCACTTGCTGGTCATATGTGCGAAATTGTAAGAGAGTCACAATTCGTGCACCAAGTTTTTGGCGCCGTTGCCGGGGATTGTTCGTGTTTGAACAACTGACGGATTATTTTGTTGCTTAGATTAGGAAAAATCTTTCTTTTTTGGTTTAGAGTCTTTTATTATTTATCCCTTGTTAAAATACTTTAAACTTATAGCTCAGTTATTTAGAACGTGGTGTTTATGTTCATGATAATTGGCTATCATAATTTTTTTTAAAAAAAAAAAACCTTTTTCAAAAATAAGGTCCCATAACTCATTTGGCTAGAGCATTAATCTGTGTTCTTGGTAATTGGGTTAGAATCTTTTATACTCTTTTCAAAACCTTCTTTTTCAAAAATATTTTTTTTAAATCTTGTGCCAAACTTTAAGTTTGGTGTTTTCTTGTTGATTTCCCTTTGATTTTCGAAAATTTTGGTTTGGTTTTCTAAAAATTTTAAGTTTGGTGTTCTTCCTTCATGTTCTTGTGTTCTTGTGAGTCTTCAAAGTGTTCTTGAGTTTCCTTGTGTCTTGATCTTAAAATTTTTAAGTTTGGTGTTCCTTGGTGTTTTCCCTCCAAAATTTTCGAAAACAAGGAGCATTAGATCTAAAAATTTTAAATCTTGTACTATCTTATTGTTTTTCTCTCTCCTCACTAAATTTAAAAATATCTTTTCAAAATATCTCTTCTAACTTCCTAACTTCTTATCTTTTCAAAATTTGTTTCAACTAACTGACTAACTTTTTGTTTGTTTCTTAACTTTTTCAAAACCACCTAACTAACTCTCCCTCTCTCTAATTTTCGAAAATATCTTCCCTCTTTTTCAAAAATTTCTTTTTTTTTAACTAATTAATTTCTTTTTTTTTATAAACGAAAAAAAAAAATTTTAACTTCAAAATTCAAATTCTTTTTAATTATTTTATTTTATTTACTTCTTATAAAATAAAATAAATAAAAAGGTAAATCAGTCCAAGTTATATCCATAGATCCATCATGGACATAAGTGGAAATGAACAGTCCAGGAGGACTCTGGGGTCATACTCTAACCCCTCTACTGCTTCATATGGAAGTAGCATCTGCATACCCTCCATTGGAGTCAGTAGCTTTGAGTTGAATCCTCAGCTCATTATCATGGTGCAGCAAAGTTGCCAGTATTCCGGTCTTCCACAGGAAGAACCTACAGAGTTTCTGGCACAATTTTTACAAATTGCTGACACAGTACATGATAAGGAAATAGATCAGGATGTCTACAGACTATTACTGTTTCCATTTGCTGTAAAAGATCAAGCCAAGAGGTGGTTAAATAATCAACCTAAGGCCAGCATAAGAACATGGAAACAGCTGACAGAAAAATTCCTGAATCAATATTTCCCTCCAAAAAGGATGACACAGCTAAGGTTGGACATCCAAGGCTTTAAACAAGGAGATAATGAATCTCTTTATGATGCCTGGGAGAGATACAGAGAGATGCTACGAAAATGCCCCTCTGAAATGTTTTCAGAGTGGGTTCAGTTAGACATCTTCTACTATGGGCTTGCAGAAGGAGCTCAGATGTCTTTAGATTACTCAGCTGGTGGATCTATCCATATGAGAAAGACAATTGAAGAAGCTCAAGAGCTCATTGATACAGTTGCCAGGAATCAGCATCTGTATCTAAGCAGCAACCCTTCCATGAATGAAGAGGTTAAAACAGTAACTGCTGAATTCAGTACTGTAAAACAAGCTGCTGAATTCAATCAGCAATTAGATTTTCTAACAAAACAGCTAGCTGAATTTAAAGACAGGCTACAGGAGACAAGGATAGCTAATATACATATGGACGAACAGTTTAAGCAAACAAAGCAGCAGCTATCAAAGCAAATAGCAGAAGAATGCCAAGCAGTTCAATTAAGAAGTGGGAAAACATTAAATACCCCACCTCAAAGCATCAAAAATTCAAGAAATGAGCGACCCACCAAAGATTCCCCTGAGGACAGTAAGAGCCCAGGGAAAAATAATTCTGGCACTAAAACGCCAGAAAATGGGTGGAAGGCTGGCGCTGAACGCCCAGACCATGCCCAAAACTGGCGTTCAGCGCCAGAAACAAGGCAGGATTGGCGTTCAACGCCAGAAATGGGCAAGAATCTAGCGTTGAACGCCCAAATGGGGCAGAATCCAGCGCTGAACGCCCAACAGGGGCACATTTCTGGCGTTCAGGCGCCAGGAACAGACAGTGAGTTGGCGTCTAACGTCACTCCAGCTTCTGACTCTGGTACTCAATTGCCAGTGAGGGATCAGACACACACAAGTGCTGATAACAACCCCTCTAAAAAGGCTTCTTTAACCACTAAGGTTGAGGAATATAAAGCCAAGATACCTTATCCTCAAAAACTCCGGAAAGAGGAGCAGGATAAGCAATTTGCTCGCTTTGCAGATTATCTAAGGACTCTTGAAATAAAGATTCCATTTGCAGAGGCACTTGAGCAAATACCTTCTTATGCCAAGTTCATGAAAGAGATCTTGAGTCATAAAAAGGAGTGGAGAGAAACAGAAAGAGTTCTCCTCACTGAAGAATGCAGTGCAGTCATTCTGAAAAGCTTTCCTGAAAAGCTTAAAGACCCTGGGAGTTTTCTGATACCATGCATATTAGAAGGTGATTGCACCAAGACAGCTCTACGCGATCTTGGGGCGAGCATCAACCTGATACCTGCATCCACTATCAGGAAGCTTGGCTTAACTGAAGAAGTTAAACCAACCCGGATATGTCTCCAACTTGCTGATGGTTCCACTAAATACCCATCAGGCGTGATTGAGGACATGATTGTCAGAGTTGGGCCATTCGCCTTTCCCACTGACTTTGTTGTGCTGGAAATGGAGGAGCACAAGAGTGCTACTCTCATTCTAGGAAGACCCTTCCTAGCAACTGGACGATCCCTCATTGACGTCTAGCAGGGGGAAATAACCCTGAGAGTCAACGATGACGAGTTCAAGTTGAACGCTGTCAAAGCCATGCAGCATCCAGACACATCAACAGACTGCATGAAAGTTGACCTTATTGACTCTTTGGTAGAAGAGATCAACATGGCTGAGAGTCTCGAATCAGAGTTGGAAAACATCTTTAAAGATGTTCAGCCTGATTTGGAGGATTCAGGGGACATGAAAGAGCCTCTGAACTTTCTTCTGAAAGAGGAAAAATCTCCTAAACCAGAGCTCAAGCCACTGCCACCATCCTTGAAATATACATTTCTAGGAGAAGGTGACACCTTTCCAGTGATCATAAGCTCTGCTTTAAATTCACAGGAAGAGGAAGCACTTATTCAAGTGCTAAGGACACACAAGACAGCTCTTGGGTGGTCCATAAGTGACCTTAAGGGCATAAGCCCAGCTAGATGCATGCACAAAATCCTATTGGAGGATAATGCCAAACCAGTGGTTCAACCACAGAGGCGGCTAAATCCAGCCATGAAGGAAGTGGTGCAGAAAGAGGTCACCAAATTACTAGAGGCTGGGATTATTTATCCCATTTCTGATAGCCCCTGGGTGAGCCCTGTTCAAGTCGTCCCAAAAAAGGGAGGCATGACAGTGATTCATAATGAAAAAAATGAACTGGTTCCTACAAGAACAGTTACAGGGTGGCGCATGTGTATTGACTACAGAAGGCTCAATACAGCCACCAGAAAGGATCATTTTCCTTTACCATTCATAGACCAGATGCTAGAGAGACTAGCAGGTCATGATTATTACTGCTTTTTGGATGGCTACTCAGGCTATAACCAGATTATAGTAGATCCCCAGGATCAAGAGAAAACAGCATTCACATGTCCATCCGGAGTGTTTGCTTATAGAAGGATGCCCTTTGGGCTATGCAATGCACCTGCAACCTTCCAGAGATGCATGCTCTCTATTTTCTCTGATATGGTGGAAAAATTTCTGGAAGTCTTCATGGATGACTTCTCAGTATATGGAGACTCATTCAGCTCCTGTCTTGATCACCTGAAACTTGTTCTAAAAAGATGCCAAGAAACCAACCTAGTTTTAAACTGGGAAAAGTGTCACTTCATGGTGACTGAAGGAATTGTTCTTGGGCATAAAATCTCAAACAAGGGAATAGAAGTGGATCAAGCAAAAATAGAGGTAATTGAAAAATTACCACCACCTGCCAATGTTAAGGCAATCAGAAGCTTTCTGGGGCATGCAGGATTCTATAGGAGGTTTATAAAGGATTTTTCAAAAATTGCAAAACCTCTAAGCAATCTGCTAGCTGCTGACACGCCATTTGTGTTTGACACAGCATGCCTGCAAGCGTTTGAAACGCTGAAAGCTAAGCTGGTCACAGCACCAGTCATTTCTGCACCAGACTGGACATTGCCATTTGAGTTAATGTGTGATGCCAGTGATCATGCCATTGGTGCAGTATTGGGACAGAGGCATGACAAGCTTCTGCATGTCATTTATTATGCCAGTCGCGTTTTAAATGATGCCCAGAAAAATTACACAACCACAGAAAAGGAATTACTTGCAGTGGTTTACGCCATTGACAAGTTCAGATCCTACTTAGTAGGATTAAAGGTGATTGTGTACACTGACCATGCTGCTCTTAAGTATCTACTCACAAAGCAGGATTCAAAACCCAGGCTCATCAGATGGGTATTGCTTCTGCAAGAGTTTGATATAGAAATAAGAGACAGAAAAGGGACAGAGAACCAAGTAGCTGATCATCTGTCCCGGATAGAGCCAGTGGAAGGGACGTCCCTCCCCTTCCTTGAGATCTCTGAGACATTCCCTGATGAGCATCTATTTGCCATTCAGGAAGCACCATGGTTTGCCGATATTGCAAACTATAAAGCTGCAAGGTTCATACCCAAGGAGTACAATAGAATACAAAAAAGAAACTAATTACTGATGCAAAGTACTACTTGTGGGATGAACCCTATCTCTTTAAGAGATGTGCAGACAGAATTATCCGTAGGTGTGTCCCCAGAGAAGAAGCACAGAGAATCCTATGGCATTGCCATGGATCTCAATATGGAGGCCATTTCGGAGGTGAGCGAACAGCCACCAAGGTCCTCCAATGTGGCTTCTATTGGCCCACACTCTATAAAGATTCCCGAGAGTTTGTACGTAATTGTGACAGTTGCCAAAGAGCTGGTAATCTGCCTCATGGTTACGCCATGCCTCAACAAGGAATCTTGGAAATAGAGTTGTTTGATGTATGGGGAATTGACTTCATGGGACCTTTCCCACCATCATACTCAAACACTTATATTCTGGTGGCAGTTGACTATGTATCAAAATGGGTTGAGGCTATCGCCACACCCACCAATGATACTAAAACAGTGCTGAAGTTCCTCCAGAAACATATCTTTAGCAGGTTTGGTGTCCCTAGAGTGTTAATCAGTGATGGGGGCACTCACTTCTGCAATAAACATCTTTACTCTGCCATGGTTCGGTATGGAATTCGCCACAAGGTGGCCACTCCATATCATCCATAAACTAATGGGCAAGCTAAAGTCTCTAATAGAGAATTAAAGAGAATCCTGGAACGGACAGTAAATACCCGTAGAAAGGATTGGGCACGGAGCTTGGATGATGCTCTGTGGGCTTACAGAACAGCATTCAAGACCCCTATAGGGACCTCTCCATACCAACTGGTGTATGGTAAGGCATGTCACCTGCCCGTGGAACTGGAACATAAGGCCTACTGGGCAACCAGATTCCTAAACTTTGATGCCAAATTAGCAGGAGAAAAAAGATTGCTCCAGCTAAATGAGCTAGAGGAGTTCAGATTTACAGCTTTCGAAAATGCCAAGCTATATAAAGAAAAATAAAAAAAGTGGCATGACAGAAAGCTGTCATCTAGAATTTTTGAACCAGGACAGAAGGTTCTGTTGTTTAACTCTAGACTCAGGCTATTCCCCGGGAAACTGAAATCCCGGTGGAGGGGACCATACGTGATTACAAGTGTATCACCATATGGTTATGTGGAGCTTCAAGATATTGATTCTGATAAGAAGTTCATTGTCAATGGACAGAGAATCAAGCATTATCTTGAAGGCAACATTGAGCAAGAATGCTCAAGGCTGAAGCTAGATTAAAAGCTCAACAAGGTCCAGCTAAAGACAATAAAGAAGCGCTTGCTGGGAGGCAACCCAGCCATGGGGCAACAATCCTCTAAGCATTTTGCCCTATTTTTATTTTTATTTGTTTATATAAAGTTCACTGACACTAAGGTAAAGAATCATTTGCATAAGTTTACAGGGTTACAGAAGGAATCTACACACAAAACAGAGATAGGGAGCTTACTGGCAAGAAAACGCCAGTGAAGGCCATTTTGGGCGTTTAGCGCCCAAAATGGGCATCCAGTGGGCGCTGAACGCCAGTAAGGATAGCTATCTGGCGTTCAACGCCAGAAAAAGGCAACAACTGGGCGTTGAACGCCCAGGATAGCAGCATTTGGGCGTTCAAACGCCAGGATGGTGGGGAGGAGCTCTCCTTCTACCCATCTCCTTCTTTTTCTTTTGCTTGAGGACAAGCAAAGCTCTAAGTTTGGTGTGCTTATCCGTGATCACTAAGATCATGGCCCCTAAAGGAAAACAACCCACTCCAAGAAGAGCAAGGGCGTGATTTAAAGGAACTGAAGCGCCAGAAATTCTCTCTTGAAGGACCAAGCACCTCACAGACTAGAGGAACATCCACTTCCCAAACCTCAAGGTTGTTGAGTTCTAATCTTAGCCTTAACTCTGTGATAACTGTTCTTATTTTAATTTTACCTTAGGAGTCATATAGTAGTAATTAGTATCTATTTTGATTTTATCTCCAATTAAGCTATAGTTTATTTTTCTCATCATCAGCAAACATGAATAAAGTAGTAGATCTTTTGAATAAGAAGCAATAAAATTTCAAGTTTTAATAAGAGAAATTCTAATTAGTTAAATGTGGTGGCAATGCTTTCTGTCTTCTGAATGAATGCTTGAACAGTGCATATATCTTTTGAATTTGTTGTTTAAGACTGTTAAATATGTTGGCTCTTGAAAGAATGATGAACATGAGACATGTTATTGAGAATCTGAAAAATCATAAAAATGATTCTTGAAGCAAGAAAAAGCAGCAAAGAACAAAGCTTGCAGAAAAAAAAAAGAGAAAAAAAAAAGAGAAAGCAAGCAGAAAAAGCCAATAGCCCTTAAAACCAAAAGGCAAGGGTAATGAAAAGGATCCCAAGGCTTTGAGCATCAGTGGATAGGAGGGCCACGAAGGAATAAAATCCTGGCCTAAGCGGCTAAACCAAGCTGTCCCTAACCATGTGCTTGTGGCGTGAAGGTGTCAAGTGAAAACTTGAGACTGAGCGGTTAAAGTCAAGGTCCAAGCAAAAAGAATAGTGTGCTTAAGAACTCTGGACACCTCTAACTGGGGACTTTAGCAAAGCTGAGTCACAATCTGAAAAGGTTCACCCGGTTATGTGTCTGTGGCATTTATGTATCCGGTAGTAATACTGGAAAACAAAGTGCTTAGGGCCACGGCCAAGACTCATAAAGAAGCTGTGTTCAAGAATCATCACACTGAACTGAGAAAATCAATAACACTATCTGAATTCTGAGTTCCTATAGATGCCAATCACTCTGAGCTTCAATGGATAAAGTGAGATGCCAAAACTGTTCAGAAGCAAAAAGCTACTAGTCCCGCTCATCTAATTAGAATCTGAGCTTCAATCAAAAACTCTGAGATATTATTGCTTCTCAACCTATTAGTCTTCTATTTTATTTGTCTAGTTGCTTGAGGACAAGCAACAGTTTAAGTTTGGTGTTGTGATGAGCGGATATTTTATACGCTTTTTGGGGTTAATTTCATATAGTTTAGAGTATGTTTTAGTTAGTTTTTAGTCTATTTCTAGTAGTTTTTAGGAAAAATTCATATTTCTGGACTTTACTATGAGTTGTGTGTTTTTCTGTAATTTCAGGTATTTTTCTGGCTGAAATTGAAGGAACTGAGCAAAAATCTGATTCAGGCTGAAAAAGGACTGCTGATGCTGTTGGATTCTGACCTCCCTGCACTCAAAGTGGATTTTCTGGAGCTACAGAACTCGAAATGGCATGCTTCCAATTGCGTTGAAAAGTAGACATCCAGGGCTTTCCAGCAATGTATAATAGTCCATACTTTGCACAAGAATAGACGACGTAAACTGGCGTTCAACGCCAGTTCTCTGCCCAATTCTGGCGTCCAGCGCCAGAAAAGGATCAAAAACTGGAGTTGAACGCCCAAACTGGCATAAAAACTGGCGTTCAACTCCACAAATGGCCTCTGCACGTGAATTGCTTAAAGTCTCAGCCCCAGCACACACCAAGTGGGCCCCAGCACACCAAGTGGGCCCCAGAAGTGGATCTCTGCATCATCCATCATAGTCCACTCATATTTTGTAACCCTAGGCTACTGGTTTAGTATTTAAACAACTTTTAGAGACTTATTTTGTATCTCATGACATTTCAGATCTAAACTTTGTATTCTCTGACGGCATGAGTCTCTAAACCCCATTGTTGGGGGTGAGGAGCTCTGCTGTGTCTCGATGAATTAATGCAAGTATTTCTGTTTTCCATTCAAACACGCTTGTTCCTATCTAAGATGTTCATTCGCGCTTAACTGTGATGAAGGTGATGATCCGTGACATTCATCACCTTCCTCAAATCATGAACGTGTGCCTGACAACCACCTCCGTTCTATATACGATTGAATGAGTATCTCTTAGATTCCTTAATCGGAATCTCCGTGGTATAAGCTAGAACTGATGGCGGCATTCATGAGAATCCGGAAAGTCTAAACCTTGTCTGTGGTATTCCGAGTAGGATTCAAGGATTGAATGACTGTGACGAGCTTCAAACTCCTGAAGGCTGGGCGTTAGTGACAGACGCAAAAGGATAGTAAATCCTATTCCAACCGAATCGAGAACCAACCGGTGATTAGCCGTGCTGTGACAGAGCGCGTGAGCGTAGTTTTCACTGGAAGGATGGAAGGTAGCCATTGACAACGGTGATCCACCAACACACAGCTTGCCATAGGAGGACGTGCGTGCGTGAATCAGAAGACAGAGGAAAGCAGAGATTCAGAAGACAAAGCATCTCCAAAACTCCAACATATTCTCCATTACTGCATAACAAGTAACCTTTAATCCATGCTCTATTGTTTATTTGCAATTCAACTGATAAACATAATTGACTTCCTGACTAAGATTTACAAGATAACCATAGATTGCTTCAAACCAACAATCTCTGTGGGATTCGACCCTTACTCACGTAAGGTATTACTTGGACGACCCAGTGCACTTGCTGGTCATATGTGCGAAATTGTAAGAGAGTCACAATTCGTGCACCAGGTATCATAAAGCTCCCAAGATCTTTGAGTTTCTCTGGTAAATTCTTTTGTATTACTACACTGCATTCTTCAGTGAGGAGGACTGTTTCTGCCTCTCTCCAATCCTTCTTATGACTTAAGATGTCTTTCATGAACTTGGCATAAGAAGGTATCTGTTCAAGAGCCTCAGCAAAAGGGATCTTGATCTCAAGTGTCTTGAGATAATCTGCAAAGCGAGCAAACTGTTTATCTTTTTTCGCTTCGCAAAGCTTTTGAGGATATGGCATCTTGGCCCTGTATTCATCAACTTTAGTTGATGTTGGTTAGATGCCTTCAGAATTGGAAGGGTGTTTAGTAGCTTGCTTAGGAAGGGTCTTATCAGCACTTGCATATATCTGACCATCCCTGGTTAGGCGTTCAACGCCAGGAGCACTGCTCCCTTCTTGGCGTTCAACCCCAGGAACATTGTCCCCTTTTGGGCATTCAACGCCAAGGGTGGATATCCCTTCTTGGTGTTGAACGCCAAGATTGCTGCCCCCTTTTGGGCGTTCAACGCCCGGAGTAAGCACCCCTTCTTGGCGTTGAACACCAATGAGATTCCTCTGTGGGCGTGCGACGTTCTCAGAGGTGTCTTGGACAGCAGTCTGACTATCCTCTGTCAGCTTTTCTTCCTCTGATCTCCTGTTGTTCTGAGGTTGGGTGTTCAATATTTTTCCACTCCTCAGTTGGATCGCCTGACATTCATCTTTTATCTACTTAAATAATTGCTGCCTTGTTTGACTCAGCTGGGCTTCTACATTCCTATTAGAAGCCTGAGTTTCTCGCAAAGCCTCTTGCAATTCCAGCAACTGCTGTGCAAGGGCGTGTAGTTGCTGAGTCAATGGGTCATCTTGTTCTGGAAGGTTAGATTCAGCAGATACTGCCTTAACCTCTCCTTTTAGGGAAGTCTCATCAACAGAGTACAGATGCTGGTTCATGGCAACTATCTTAATAAGTTCGTGAGCCTCTTCAATTGTTTTCCTCATATGTATAAACCCACCAGCAGAGTGTTCTACAGACATCCTAGCCATGTCTATGAGGCAAAAATAAAAGATGTCTAACTGCACCCATTATGAAAATATTTCAGTGGGGCATTTCCTCAGCATTCTTTTATACCTCCCCCAGGCATCATGAAGAGATTCATTATTCTCTTGCTTGAAGCCTTGGATGTCCAACCTTAACTGGGTTAACTTTCTTGGGGGGAAGTATTGATTCAGAAACTTGTCTACTAGCTGCTTCCATGTTTTCAAGCTAGATTTGGGTTGGTTATCTAACCACCTATTTGCTTGATCTTTTACAGCAAAGGGAAAGAGTAGCAGTCTGTAGACATCCTGATCTACTCCATCACTGTGTACTGTGTCAGCAATTTGTAAAAAGTGTGCCAGAAACTCAGTAGGTTCTTCTTGTGGAAGTCCAGAGTACTGACATTTTTACTGCACCAGAATAATGAGTTGAGGATTTAGTTCAAAATTACTTGCTCCAATGGGAGGTATACTAATACTTCTCCCATGGAAGTCAGGAGTGGGGCCATATAGGACCCCAAAGTTCTTCTGAACTGTTCATTCCCATTTGGGTTCATGGTGAAGAAAGGTAGGAGAGATTGGATGTTAAGAAGTAAAAAGGAAAACTAGAATTAAAATATTTTTATTTTATTTTATTTATTAATTGAATTCAAAAATAAGAAAGAGATTAAAAGCTAATTAATTAAAAAGATTTGAAAATTAAATGGATGATTTTTGAAAAAGAAGAGAGAATAATTTGAAATTGAAAAAGTTTTAAATTTAAAAGAAAAAAAGTAAGTTTTAAAATTAAAAAAGAAAGATAAAGTATGAAAGAATCAAAGATAAGATTTGAAAAGTTCTCACCTCTTTCTATCTCTTCTTGAAAATAGAAGATAGAATAATTAGTTAGGAAGTTTTGAAAAAGATAGAAAGAAAAAACAAGTAACTAATTAAGAAAGATTTGAAAATTAAGATAAGATCCGAAATTTGAATTTGAATTAGGATAAGATAAGATTTTGAAAAATTGAATTTTGAATTTTAAATTTGAAACAAGATAAGATAAAGATTTGAAATAGATTTGATTTTTTTGAAAAGATTTGATTTTGAAATTTAAAATTTAAAACTAAGATAAGGTAAGATAATAATTTGAAATTAAAACTTGAAAATTTTTTTGAAATCTTTGAAAATATTTTGAATAAAGATAGAAAAGATATTTTTTTATTTTTTTTGAATTAATGAAGAAAGAGAAAAATAACAAAAAAACACCAAACTTAAAATTTTTAGATCAAAAGACACTTGTTTTTTGAAAATTGTAAAGAAAAACACCAAAAGACACCAAACTTAAAAATTTTAAGATCAAAACAAGAAAAGAAATAAGAACAACTTGAATACCAAGAAAGAACACTAAGAACAATTTTCGAAAATTCAAAGGAAACAAAGAACACATAAAGGACATCAAACTTAAGAATTGACACTAGACTCAAACAAAAGACACTTTTTTTGAATTTTTTTTTGAAAAGAAAGCAAGAAAGTTTAAAATTTTAATAAGAACAAGAACAAAAGACTCAAACAAAAGATAAAGATCAATAAAGAAAACAAAAGGTTTTGAAAAATTTTTGAAAAGAAAACAAAAGACTCCAAATAAAAGTAAAAAGTACATAATCTAAGCAACAAGATAATCCGGTTGTTTGTCAAATCCGAACAATCTCTGGCAACGGCGCCAAAAACTTGGTGCACGAAACTGGCTTCGCAGAATTCCCACAGATAGACCGGCAAGTATACCGGGTCGTCCAAGTAATACCTCAGGTGATTGTTGGTTTGAGCAAGTAGTGGATACCTTGCAGATCTTAGTTAGGCAGATAGAAATTATAGTTTGTCACGAAAAGCATATAAAACAGATAAATAGAACGTTACTAGATAGATAAGAATTCAATGGTATGAGAACGGTTGAGGCTTCGGAGATGCTTTGTCTTTTCGGATTAACTTTTCTTACTGTCTTCTTCAATTACCTTCTGATTCCTTCAATGGCAGCCGTAAGTGATTAACTCATGTCTTCTCATCAAGTTAACCTCCTCTACTGCAGCAATCTACCACGTTGAGATGACTCATGTCCCCTCATCAAACCACTTCTAGGTTTCTCACTGTAGCAGAAGATGAAGCTCTAAGCAATCCACTCTCCTTCATGATCCTATTTAAGGTGCCACAGACAAGGTAGATCTTCCGGATCAGAAAGTGCTGCTTCTCTGACTCTAGCCTTAATGCCACAGAGACCTCACACACCCATAGTCAATGGAATTTCATGTCACATATCCAAAGTTGCTCAGATGCTCTATTGGAATCCGCAATGCAATCTCTAGCTTTAGTTCAATGCTATCCGGGTCAGGAATCTCACGGAACCCATGTAGAACAAGGGTGATTGTCACAAGTCACCCTTAATTCATAAGATGAAGAACGAGGTTATATAAGAGAATAGAATCAGACATATTGAATTAGAACAGTAATATTATTGATCCATGAAACTCAGCAGAGCTCCTAACCTTAACCTTAGGAGGTTAGTGACTCATACTATACAGCAAATACAACGAAAGGTTCGAATGGGCAAAGATCAAAAGTCCTTAACAATGGTGATCTTTGTTATATTTATACTAGTCTAGTAACTAAGAATTACAGAAAATAAGATAAACTAGTCTTATAGTGCGAAAATTCACTTCTGGGGCCCACTTGGTGAGTGTTTGGGTTGAGCTTGAGTGTCTCCCACGAGCTAGTACCCCTTCGGGGCGTTGAACACTGGCTAGGGACTCCATCACGGGGTTGGATGCCAGCTGCTCCCTTGTGGGCACTGGACGCTTAGGAATAGGGCTGGTGGCTGGCGTTGAACGCCAGTTTTGGGCCTTCATTTCCAAAGCAAAGTATGAACTATTATATATTTCTGGAAAGTTCTGGATGTTAGCTTTCTATAGCTGTTGAGAACTTGCCATTTGGACCTCTATAGCTCTAGAAAAGCTCCTTCAAGTGCACAGAGGTCAGATCCTGACAACATCTACAATCCTTTCTCTATCTCTGAATCAGACTTCTGCTCAAACTCTTCAATTTCAGTCAGAAAATACCTGAAATCACCATAAAACATACAAACTCAAAGTAGAATCCAAAAATGTGAATTTTGCACTAAAACCTATGAAAATATAATAAAACTTAAACAAAATATAATGAAAACTATATGAAAATGATGGCAAAAAGCGTATAAAATATCCGCTCATTAATTATATTTTTGTACAAATATTTACTGTAAATATAACTAATTTATTCATAACTCTACTTTCAGACTTGAAATGAAATGTGTAACAGAGACCACAACATGGTATATTAATTACTTTTCTAATGAGCTTAGTAAAATATTAAGTTGTCGATAAATTTTCATTAGTCTATTGATATAAAGTTTAGTGTAAAACTAATATACTACTATTATAGTTATATATGTTCTTATTTTTTCAGGTCTCTTTTTTTATAATTCAAGAATATTATAAATTTCAAATTATTCTATTTATATTTTACTTTGAATAAAAATAAAATAATATAATCAATACGTTTATTATATAATAATGATAATAATGTTATACTAAACTCAAAAAATTTATAATAATAAAATATTATTTTCAATTTAACATATCAAATTAAAATATAAACTCGTATATTGCGCGTATCTAACACTAGTTACTGCACGTAGAAAGCGAATCCTCCTATGTGATCTTTTGAGAGAGAGGTGCTATTAGTACAAGTCTCTAACCGCAAAATATACAGGTAATTTGTTTCCCTAACCTTTATGCGTCTAGTTTAATGGGCGGGCCGTCGTATTGGCTCAGATTACAATTCGGTCCAAATACAAACATTCCCTACGGCAATTCAAAAAGTGAGCCCATTATGTGGAGCCCAATTGAACAGCTTAACAAGAGTTCCGGATTTTGATTACTGCTCCTTCTTTCTCTTGCTCGTCTCAGACAGAGACACACTTGCAAACTTCTTTGCTCCATTTCGAACACTCTTTATCAATGCTGCTACCAGCTTCAGCTTCAATGCTACTTCCATTTCAGCTTCAACGGTAACTATTCCAAGATACAAATGGCTTGCTGCTATAGGTATCACTGTTTTCTTCTGCACCTTCATTCCCATTGCAGAACCATTCCGCTCCCACCCCGGGCTAATTTCTCAACCGTCGCAACTTCCCTTCGCAATCTTCAACCGCCAAGACCGCTTCGACAACCACGCGCCCTCGTCTACAAGGTGGCCGCACGCGCCAATGTTATTATTTTTATTTTGCTTCTGAAGTATCGCTTCGAAGGTTTATGGTCTCGTTCTCTTGTTTGCTTGCTTACGATTGTTGCGGATTCGTTTCGTTAGGGTTATTGTAGTGCGTCCAGCAACGCGAGTTTGATTCCAGAATCTTTGCAGCTCAGCAATGCGGATATTGCAGTGAACTCTGCCGCTTCCAATGGCAGAGTCATGCTCATTGATGGCACCTCAATAATTCATAGGGCCTATTACAAGCTTTTAGGTATGCAATGTTTTTATTTATTTGCTTACTTTTTGTTATTTTCATTTTGGGAGAAGAGAACTTGGATTATGTGCTGTTTATTGTATTATGTGGATTTTTCCCCTATTTTTTTTTAAAAAAAAAAAGAAAATTGTAAATGAATGTTGTTGTTCCTTTTTGTGGTGTGATAGCGAAATTGCACCATGGTCATCTAACACATGCCGATGGAAATGGAGATTGGGTTTTAACGATATTTACGGCTCTCTCACTTGTAAGTTATATGTATATGTAGATTTTTTTATTTTTTATTTTTTCATTTTAGCTTTTCGAATTGAAAGACTTTTATGTAAAATACTAAATTTAGTGGCCAATTAAAGTAAAGTAGTGTCTATTTGGCACAAATTGATTATAAAACTATTAAAACTATGGTTTAGGATAATTTCTTGTAGCCTATCCTATTCCTGAATTCAAAATTTGAAGGACTGTAAACTTGATTTTGTAGGATGACCGATCTTAGTTTCACTAATTCCTATATTCCCATATGGATTAATAATTATAAATTCTTTGAATAGAAGCATTTTGTTATGTGACAGCATTATGATTTGGGATGGACTATGCACAAGATTAGCAAAGCCATTTGTCTAATTAAATTATGGCACTTCTAGTGTCAGCAAATGCTAAATCACTAGTAGAAAATGCATGGTTTTGTGACGGCTACAATTTTACCAGTTTGCACATTATTTCAATTTCCTCTTGATGCACCTCAGACAATTAATGAGTATTTAGTTTACATCATAGAAACACTAGTGTTTTCTTGATCAAGAAGTGAGAAAAATTATGTTGTGCTCTTGAAAATCCTTCAAGCTTAGTTGCAAGTTTCTTCCATACCTTCCATTGACAATATAACTTGCATCCAATAATTTTGACTGTAATTGAGTATACAGAGAAGTTTCATTTCAGTTGATATGTGTTGTTTTTATCAATATTATTATTGGTTTCTTTTTTGCAGATTATTGATGTTCTGGAGTTTATCCCTTCCCATGTTGTGGTAAGTTTTGTCAATCATGTATTTGTGTGTGTGAAAAAGCATCTATTTCCATTAAAAGTTTTTATCACCATTTCTCTTTCCCTGGCCCATTATTTTCATTCTTATTCTTTTTTTGGTGTTTACTTATTATTGTTACTGCTGATATAGTATGGCTTCTTTTGTGTGCAGGTGGTGTTTGACCATGATGGTGAGTTATAAAGTTCTTCCTGTATATTTGTTAGTATCTTTGACTTTTTGTCTTATATTCTCCAAGCTGACAAAAATGTATCTTTGTTTTCTTTAGTCACTGGGAACTATTTTATACATTTTCTACTGAGGTGTATGCTCACTTGAATAATAAATTCTGAAATATCGCAGCTCCTGCTTTTTTTAACTTTGGGTAAATCGCAATTTGTCTTTTAGGCTAAAAAGTAACCGAAAGGAACTTTTTCTATTTAGAAACATTGAATAAGTACTGTTTGATTGCATGACTTTCCACCAAGTTCTTGCAGTGATAGTTAACAATGTTGTGTTTAGATAAAAGTTATTATGATCAGTAAAGAAAGTATCTTAGGAGGATTATTATCTTCATATTTAGTGTAGATTTCTTCTAGAAGTTGACATCTGGCCCTTTCAAAATATTTTGAAACATACATCATTTAGTTTTTCTTTCTTTCGAGAAGCTAACTTGCATTTCTCTGGTTCATTGGCTTGTAAATTCCCCCTCAGAGTCTAATAAAGAAAAACTTTTCGTTTCAGGAATTCCTTTTGGTCATTCTACTAATTCATCAAAACACTGTTTTAACGCAAAAGGTATGTTTGATTCTCAGTTTCAGTATTTTTGCATGATGAAATTGGATACAAGAGCAATACCAATATAGGACTTTGAACCCCTCTTTTTGTTGTTATTCATGGACAAGAACAGAGTTACTAAAGTTCCCAGTTATTCTCAAAAAATAATTCAGCTTTACATTTGTATTCTTGACTTCAAGTACGGTGTTCTTTCATCTGTTTCCCCCTTCTTCCAAAAAGACAACACTCCTCTAGGTCCCTCCATGTATGATACTAAATGTATATTTAGTGGTTTTTATGGAGGTGATCTGTCTGGTTTTGTTCATCACAAAATTGGAGGTAAACAAGATAATGATCTCAAGCTTTCGGTAGATATTTCAAGAAAACTTGGTTCCAGACTTTGTTGGATTCAATATTTTTCTGTTGTATTCTCAAGCTAAATTAGTTCAGCATAAATGAGGTAGGCTGAGGCTGGTTTTTCTCATATTTCTATTTCTTTCTTGAGCTTCATTGAAAAGTAAGGACCTCAATATCTATCCATTTTTCATAGTATATGCTATTGTGTGGTATGGCATGGCCTTGATCTTTTATTCTGTTCAGATTTCCACTTTGGTTCTTCACTTCAAATTAGGCTGGGCAAGCAAATTTTTCTTTTGTGGTGTTCTTATGACAATGAGTACCTGATTATAACATTTTTATTCAAACTTTACCTTCTTCGAAAATGTCTTACTATAAAGCTTTTATCTTTTTAAAGTTTCTAATTGCATTTCATCATAATCTTTTCTGCACTATTTGAAGGTCAGAATTTCCGACACAATCTATACCCTTCCTACAAGAGCAATCGCCCTCCAACTCCTGATACCATTGTTCAGGGACTTCAGTACCTAAAAGCCTCCATCAAGGCAATGTCCATCAAAGTCATTGAGGCAAGTACATGTTGCAGATATAAGTTGGTCATGGATTTTAAGGATATAATACAAATGATATAAATTTTTTTGAAAACAGGTTCCAGGTGTTGAGGCAGATGATGTGATTGGAACATTGGCCTTAAGGAATGTTAATGCTGGGTATAAGGTGATGTTATTAATTGTTGGGGAATATAAAGAATGACTCTATCTCTCTTTCACACACACGCACACATTGATGCAACTTCTTCAGATTTGACAACATACTAATCTCTTTGCTATCACAAGAAAATAAAAATAAAAATGACAATACATTAATCTCTTGAGAAAATGGAAGTGTAATCATTTGGTTTTAAGTCTGTATACTTATTATTGAATAAAATCAATGCTTAAGACATATAACAGCAGATTATTCTGATTTCTGAATGTTAACATAATGTACAGGCACAGACCAAAACCTAAAGTTGCAATCATTCTGACATGCTAGCAATCTTCTCCTTATCAGGATCGAAAAAAAAAAATCATTATCATAATTATTAATTAGGGCCTTTTTTAATTTCTTTTTGTGCTATATACAGAATGTTGATTGTTGTGTGAGAAGACAAATGCATGACATATTGCTTTCCTTATGGAAAATACCCTTGCTGATACTACTAATTCACTGATGATTATCTGGTCTTGATGAATGGTAGGTACGAGTTGTCTCCCCAGACAAAGACTTTTTTCAGATTCTGTCTCCTTCATTACGCCTCCTTAGAATTGCTCCACGAGGAGATCAGTAAGTACCAAAGATGATTTTCTCTTCTCTGTTACGTGGTAGCTAATCTGCTAATGATCTATGCAATGACAACAAATGAATGAGAAATCATTCATGAAAGGGTTTGACCTTTTTTCCCGTCCCTCTTAACATCTTATCTGTAAAAATTACTTTACCAAAATAACAAAATTGAAAAGGATAGAAACCTATTTTAATCCACCTCCTGCAATCCTCTGTTGCAAAATGTAGCTGTTTACTAGTTTTTAAAAATCACCTCTTGACAGTTGTGTGAACTTTCATAAATAAGTAAATAAAAAGCTGTATTACAGGTATTGGATTGTTGCTGGATGTTGAATAATAATTCAGCAATATGCTTCCCCTTAAATCAAATTTGAATATTGCAACAAGTTACTGCAGAAATAGTTAAGAACTTAATATGCTTCCCCTTTTACTGGGATTGTAGTAGAAAGAATAGTATGAGGGATCTGGTTTTCTTATTTGAATGATAAACTGGACTAAAGAAAAAAGTTTCAAGGATGATTTAGAATTTAATTAAGAATTTTCTTTAAAAAAGAAAGAATGGTAGATAATGTAAATACAACCACAAAAATCAAGAAAAGATCTCAAAAAGGTAAAAGAGGAATTTTTATTTTATATTTATATTAATATGGGAAGCATGACCTACCAATATGAGGGCGTCATCTCTGATAAATGGATCAGAGCAAATAAGATGTTTCGCTTTTTAGAGTAAGTATTCCTTGCCCTTTAATTTGTTTCTTGTTTTTTACTTTCACAAAGTACAAAGTAGCTTACTCATATGTTCAATTTTAATTATTTCCGCCATTTAGGATGGTTTCATTTGGAGTTGAGGACTTTGAAAAACGATATGGAGGTCTTAAACCATCACAGTTTGCAGATATGGTTGCACTTTCCGGTGACAGATCTGATAACATTCCAGGTTATTTTCCCTTCTCCATGTTTACATCATTTGTTGAAGTGTGAAAAGGGAAATCAAACGGGTTTACTGATAGCATGGGAGTCTTTTTGACTTTGAGGATACGCTTAGGTTCTTATTAGTCGCATTTTTTTTATAAGATTATGATGTTTTTTATTTTAAAGTCTTATAATGTTAGCAGTGTTAGTACTAGTCACACTATACTCTAGATTATGAGTATAAATAATGGTACCATTACTGCATTATCTTTTTTGTAAAACATATTTTATCTTCTCTCTTTATTTCTCTATAAGTTCAATGTGACAATAATCCTATAACATCACTTAAAAATTAAAAAGAACGTGAGGAAGTTACTTATTGCAGATGATAGACTTGCTGAAGTTTTAGCAGGATGGTTCTTAAAACATGATTGACTTGCTAAGTGGTGCTTAACTCTGCTAATGATAGTATGAAGTTGACAATTTTTTTTCAACTTTGCTTCTTATTTTGATTGTACCTGACTGGAAATAAATAATATAAGCGATGTTGGTTCACTGTTTTTTTGCACCATGTCTTGGCATATTTTTAATATGAATTTTTCATTCTAATTAAGATATATAAGGAAATAAAAGTAGCAGTGAATCATCCCATTCTACAAGGAATCTCATTCTTATATTCTAGGGTAATTTCTATATTGTGGAATCAAGCTCTGGGCTGGAATTTTCATTCCTTCTCCACTTAATGAATCATCATTGCTACAGAATATAGACAGTAGACAAGAATGGGTTACTGTCCTTTCCAAGTATTCACGTATAACATATAAGCTTCTGGAGTTAAGTATTTGACACAAAATAGTACTTTGTAAAAGCAGGAGTCAGCGGGATTGGAGATGTTTATGCTGTGCAATTGATCAGTAAATTTGGTAAGGTTCTAAAACTCTCTAGTACAGATAGGATTGTACTTTCTTATGCTTATGAATGTATTTCTTAAGTCATATTTCTTTGCTTTGCTTTGCTTATATGTGCAGGCACATTGGAGAGGTTATTGGAATGTGTTGATCAAATAGAAGAGGATCGCATTAGAAAGGTATTCCTGATCAATTATTATGCTTATATGTGTAACATTAAAGTTGCACTAGTGATGGTTATATTGGTTTTGGAACTTGTGTCTGGTTCAACATGATAAACAAGGTTTCTTGATGCAATTGGCATCTGAATGTAATTATAACCTTGTCTGTTACGATAATAAAAGGGCAGCCCGGTGTGTAAACATCCCGCATTAACGTAGGGTTCGGGGAAGGGTTGCACCCAAAGGGTGTAATTTACGCATCCTAACCTGATAATTACATCAGTGGTTGCTTCCATGACTTGAACCCATGACCTTGAGGTCACACGGAGACAACTCAACGTTGCTTCAAGGCTCCCCTTCAACCTTATCTGTTTCTATATATGATAATAATTGGCATCTGGATCTAATATTGTCATTTCATTTGCCATTTCCCTTGTAGACGTTGATTGAAAATGCTGAGCAGGCACGCTTAAGCAAGGAACTGGCAAGCATCTAGATCTCTGATATTTTCTTTTCTTCCTACACTTTTCTTGTATATTTTATTTTTCCTTTTCCAGATCTGCATGTCCTGTATTCTACAAGTTTATATATTACAGCTTGATATTATGTGACAGGCATTGTTGCGTTCTGATCTTCCATTCTACATGGTGCCATTTGCTACAAAAGATATCTTATTCAAGAAACCAGAGGTTTGTGGCATCAGAGTCGGTTTGAGTTTTAAATTTTACCTTTATATTTTTTAATTAGTTTATGGCATGTCTTTCAGTCCTATTGTGAACTCTTTTTTAAAGCCCTAATAATGGTGTGCGTCTTTCTTAAGGAATCAAATTATTATGTTTTTGATGGGAACAATAATTTTTTCCAGATTCTAATGCATTTCAAAATCATCAAAACTGTTTTATTTTGATTGCTCGACTTTGCAAAACCCTTTTTTATGGAGTTGAAAATGGGAAAACTTACCATTAAATTATTAGTTGCCCTTCAAATTCATAATTGAACACCATAATCATATGCATTGCTATAAACTCGAGTATATTAGTACCATGAATTCTTGCTTTAACCCGTGTAAAATAAATTGTGTACAGGACAATGGTAGTAAATTCAACAGCCTTTTAACTGCTATCAGTGCATATGCTGAAGGGTTTTCAGCTGATCCTATTATCAGGAGAGCATTTCATCTGTGGAGAAAGTTGGAATCAAGATAAATTTACCAAGTCATCAGGTTCTTTTTTATTTGTACCTATTTTTGTATAGAGCGCATTTGTTGATTACAACATGCCAATCCTGGAACACCATTAGTATTCTCGAGTGTATAGTAACTAGTAAGCGCACTCCAGTGATTGTTCTGCAACATATTCAACATTAGGTTTATCTAAAAAATTTAATTCATTCTTCGTAATTCATCTCATGGAGCTTTTTTTTTTGGTTAGATGGATTGGACAATCTCCAATCTTAGACATTTACAACATCACAAGCACACACTACACACTCGCACACGCAACATTTAACTATTTGGCCTCAGTCAAGTTTCAAACCCGGGTGCGCCACTAGACCAAAAGCCTTAGCTGCATCTCATAGAGCTGGTATGCACTCTTGTCCCCTTTTTTTCCATTGTGGGTATGCATTTTCATTTTTGTTAGCATTTTAGCTTAATATGGTAGAGAGGGGCACAAAATAGTTTGCCAAGAAAGTTTCTTGATGGTTTGTGGTTAAATTTCATTTGAGTTTAATTTGTATGCACAGGTGAATTTAAGGGTAATGCTACGGTGAAAAGTGAAATTTTGGTAAAAAATGGTAATTGTTTTTATTTTTTAGTAAAGAAAAAGTTCACCAGACAAAATTTATCATGGGCAATGTATGTGCTTTTTATAAATTTTGTAAAAAACTTTACTCTTCACCTAATTCAACTCTTCCCAAGAGAAATTTCTTGAATTTAAAGGCTTCAGGTTATGGTTCTATAAAATACCTCTTTTTTATTTTTGATTTAGCAAATTTTTTTTAATTTTAAATCCAGTTTAGTTTGCTCCCTTACAAAATCGAAAAGCAAAATTTTTATAGGGACCATTTAGGGAGTAATGATCCCTAATTTGAATAGACCCATGTCTAATTTTTATGTAGTCTATTCTAAAAATGCATTAGTAAATACCTATGAAGCACAGACACTTCGTTGAGTTACTGTGTCCGTGTGTCAGACACATTTCGAACACGACACTCACCGATACTCGTCCAACATACGTGTCTGCTGTATCCAATCGTGTTTTAATAAAAAGTAAAAAAATTCTTCTCCGGATATGCTTGGACACACCTAAATACCATCATGTGTCAGTGTGTCCGATCGTATTTTTAACATATATTCTTGAAATAAATTTAGATATAGTATATATTATTATTTATTAAAATAAAAATATTTTAAATACTTGATATAATTAAAATAAGATATTAAAAATAATTAAAAAAAATTAATTTATATTTTAATATCAATAAAATATCAAAATATCATTACGATTTATCTAAAAAATACTTTATATTTTATATGTATACGTGTCCCGTGTCTTATAAGATTTTAAAATTTGTGTGTCGGTATGTCTTATGTCTGTGTTAGTGTCCGTGCATCATAGGTGAATACTACTTTATATAAAAATATTCTTACATATTTTATATAAATCAATTCTAAAATATATGAACTTATTCAAACTTTACCACATCAAATGATGACAAATATTGACCTAATTAATTCTAAAATATATGAACTTATTTTAACTTTACCACATCAAATGATGACAAATAAAAAATATAAAACCATTTTTTTAATTCTATTCATTTACAAGTATACACAATTCGGATGATACCAAGGTTTCATTATCTTTGTTAAAACCTAAATAAATGATACATTGTTCATTTGAATGATGTTACTGAGGTTGCAAAAACCAAACTGGTCAATAAATCGATCGATCGACTGACTGGTTCAATAATTCAATGGTCGAATTGTGATTGTACTGGTTTAATTAAATATAAAAGAAAATCAAAACCCAATAGGTATTAATCATATTGCAAAAGAAAAAGCATTAGGAAGTTCTTTGGTGCCTATGATTGTGTTTAAATTGCCTAAAAATAGAGATAGAAGAAAATGAGATCTACTCTTTTATTTTTGAATTCTATGTCTAAAATTTAAACACTATAGAAAACACCAAAACTACTATATGAAACTAACAAATATCAACACCTCCTAAGCTTGCTCTCGAGTCTGGTATGGAGCCACATTGTATAAACTGCAAGAACTCAATCTCATTGTCCCACCACAAACCTCAAAATCAACACACCTAATCACAACAAAAGAAACAAACATAATAATCATATACGAGGCCACAATTGAGAAGGAATGTTTAAAGCACAATTCTCAACCAAATCAAATTGCATAGTGTTTCGAGAGTTATTTGAAATGGTGATTTGGGCCTGAATGTGAGGTCCAAATCCCTTGGTATGGCAATGTCTGACTTCTTTGGTGTCGAGATTCTACTTGTCCGAGTTCCTCGTGCAAGGTGGGAGTGGTACCTGCAAGAGACTCCGATACTTAAGTTAGCAAGGACTTTGAGCATGTTTTAGTAGAGTAGAACGTGAATATACCTGAGAGGTGACAGCTACCTGTTTAAGCAGGATAGCCTACCTTCCTTATATGGATGTCCGACCTCTTTTAAGAGGTCGAGTATGCTGCTGTAGGCCATCTTTTTTAGATAGGCCTTTTGTATTTGTTGAGCCTGGCTTTTATTTATTGGGTTAAGGTATGAACAATGCCCTTGTTTGAGTCCGGATCTTTTTATGGGTCAGGCTCAAGCATCTCGTGCCTTCTATTTTTGATGTCAATCATGTTGTCATTGAAAGGTCAGGTTATCCAACATGTTTGAAATTTTCGAACATTGCTTTTTTAATGATGGGCGAACGTTACACGTCATTTTTTTCTTGGAATCCGTGTGCGTTTTGAGGAGTAAAGGAGCCGTTTGTGCTTTGTCTCTTATAAAAAGACTCTTCAACTCTTTTTCTTTCCTTTTCCTTATTTATGAAAAACTGCTTCATTTCCATTTCCTTTTCTTTCACAAAGAACTTCCCTGTGCTCTTCGATCACTTCTGCCGCTTCCAAGACTTCTTTATCTTGGACTCTGAAGGGTTTCGCTTTGCCGTCGTAAAGAGGAACGTTCGTGGTTCTTGCTGCTTTAGATGTGCCCCCTCTTTTTCCTGCGATCCCCATCGAGGTTGGTTTCTTTGCTTTGTTTTGAATATTTATCTTGTGCTCCTGAGTCTTCCTTGTGTATGTGTGAAGACTATGAAAAACTGTTTCTTATGCGGATATGATTCTTCTTTCTTTTCTTTCCTTTCTAAGAAATGCTTGAAATTGAAATCGAAATTGAAACCGCTATCTTTTTGTTGTTTTAAGGAAAAATGTTTGCTTTGAGCTGTGTTGTTTTTAACTGTCACCGTGGGTGTTATTTCCCGCAGATGGCGGCGTTGTTATGTGACAAGGTTGCATGGTAGGGACGTCATTTGATTGTTTTAGAGAAAATGTGGAAATGAATTTTGCTATTTTTGCTGTCTTTGCCCGACTTATTTTGGATGAGGTCCGACTTCTTTTTAGTGATAATTTTTTACTTTTGTATCTGTAGGTATAGCCTTTATGACTCGCTTTGTTCTTTCTAATATGTCGACCAAAGTCCCTTCTAGTCTTTGAGCTTGGGTAGATACTATTGTCCTTTCTTGTGTCCCTGTGATCGATAGAGAGTATTGTCACGAGTTTTGTTGGCATCATAGAATATGTGAGGACAAGGAAGACGAG